>NW_018408551.1:588307-639412 GCF_002113885.1 Mizuhopecten yessoensis
ATGTAAGAATTAAGCATCTAGGTCGGTCGTTCCGAGTGAGTAGTTTTTGTAGTGTATTACTACGCAGTGTGATCAGGTTACTATCAGTTCCCACGTGCTGAGATTCTATGAACACCTGTGTTATGCATTTATGAATGTAATTTTTGTCAATGGGTCTAAGCACACAGAATGTAAATATTGACGAATGAATTATATTAATGGTGGAAAAAGCGGTTAAAGGAAGGAGGAAGAGGAATAATGTGATGGCATATGCACATCAAGGGAGATAATTATGAGATGGATTATGACAGAAAGAGTTCAAGCAGAGAAGAGATCTTATATGAGCGAAGCAATAAAAAACACACAGAAAATAGTTCTGACTGACAATCGACGAAATAAGGGCAATGTTTGAACAAATGGAATTAAGCAACCAAGATAGTAAGAACCTGTGTTCCAGTCGGTTAAGCGTAATTTGCTTTAATTAAAGATAAATACGTTCTCATTCTAAGAATTTAAAACAATCACAAGACACGCTAATGAACAAATACAAACGCAAACAGAACATTGCTTAATAGGATCATGATTGCTTTCTTAAAACTTGCCTACAATTTGTATCCACCCGCAATTCGTTGTTTTTGTTTTATCCGTCAGTATTCGACATTTATCATTGAAATTGTGATATGTGGGACTATTTATCACCTTATTTTGCATTGAATACACCAATGTCAAATTTTGTTGTGCACACTTATATAATGATACCTATTGTGACGTTAGATTCAAGACAATAAACATTACATTATACAATGTGACACCACAACGGGAATAATTGGCACGAAGAAATATGTCGCATCGCCGGACGATGGCCAAAGGAAAGATTTCATTTTTGCAAATAGCAACCTACATTCTTGAAATGTAATAAGGATATCTGATCAATTACTGATAAAGATTAACGGCATACCCCCCCCCCCCCCCCCCCCACCCCAACACACACCTAAATACATTAATATTCCATTAAAGCTACATGTATGAAAATAAAGTTGAGCAACGTAAAGATGGTTTCTGAAAGTCCTCCAGTTCATGCCGGCGTAATGCCCTATTTCATGTTATAGCTCGTGTTATTTTCCTCAATCAGGAATACAACCTTTACCAACTACATTATTATATATTGGACAATTTTGTTTTTATTATCATCATAAAGCCATATTTCTTAGGAAAGAAAGTATGTGAAATTCATTGTTGTCTGCTTCTGTCAAATGCAAATAATTATGATTTGATGATAAAACCACGGCGTAGTTGTGTCCGCCCGGATTTATATCCAAAAATGTTACGTTTAAAAATTGACAAACCATTTTATCCGCATTAACAAACAGGTACCTGTATTGAAGTACGCTTAATGTGTTTGTAGAAGTGATTGATATACATAAAAAGATAAACACGCATAGAGCTTGTGCAGCCGCGATAGTATCGACAAGGAAATGAATAGACAGGACATGTTAGGAATAACTGTTAGCTCTACAAACAAGAATTACGCGTAATTATATGTGTCGCCTGTCCCGCTTTGTCAATATAATAAGCATTTGACATAGTCCATAAGGAAACGGACCTAAACGCAAAATCATAACATTGATTTTTTTTAAAGTCCAGAAATTTCAGGTTTTTATCCGAAAAAGTGCAGAAATCCATGAAATGTTTTTAGAGTAGTAGGCTCTACTACCCATGATACATGTATGATTGAGGTTTGGTTGGTCTAGCTCTTATACTTGGCAAAAAGAGCCTAATATGCAAGAACTAAACGCAAAACCTTAACGTTGAGTTTTTTTCGAAGTCCAGAAATTTGAGGTTTTTAGCAGAAAAATACAGAAATCGTTGAAATGCTAGTAAAGAGTGTAATGTATTCAGCTATACATCCCATGATACACCTATGACCCAAGTTGGGTTGCTGTAGCATTTATACTTTGTCAGAAACAGCCTAATAGGTAAGAGCTAAACGCAAAACCTTAACGTTGAGTTTTTCTAAGTCCAGAAATTTGAGTTTTTTTACAAAAAAATGCAGAAATCAATGAAATGGTTTTGGTGCAGTACGCTCCACTGCCAATGCTACATCTATGATCGAGGTTTTGTTGGTGTAACTTTGTCAGAAACAGAGCTAAACGCAAATCCTTAACGTTGAGATTTTTTGTAAGTCCAGAAATTTGAGGTTTATACCAAAAAAATGCAGAAATCAATGAAATGTTTTTGGTGCAGTACGCTCCACTGCCAATGCTACATCTATGATCGAGGTTTTGTTGGTGTAGCTTTGTCAGAAACAGAGCTAAACGCAAAACCTTAACATTGTTGACGACGCCGTCGCCGCCGCCGCCGCCGCCGCCGCCGTCGCCGTTGGAAAAGCAACGCCTATGTGTCTTTCCGACATCCGTCGTAGGCGACACAAAAAACCCCAGATAACAAAATATTATCGGGAAAGTCCAAAACAAGCATATTGCTATTTCCGGAGGTGTGTAGTGCAACACATAAATGTAACCGTCGTCTGCATTACCTGTTGCCAAACGAGCCTTCTATAAATTCCATGACCTTTAATCAGTTTCTTTCAATTTACAACATTATCGGGAAATCTCTCGGTAATATAGATGACATTTACTTGTGTTGGCGTGACATTTACTGACTTTGTTGGCAGTCGATTCTTTGTCAACGAAAGGTTCTAAAATAAATTAACTGCACAGATATATTTAGATTGTTTGAAAGGTTTTGACGAACAAAATATGCAACCAGAACACTTGCTATATACTCGACATTTCAGCGATGTTGTAAACCATCAGAAATGTATAAGTTTCTAATGTTTGATTTAACCCATTTGTCTCTTTTATAACGAGAAACGTTTGATTCTGAATAACAACAGTTGAGACATTTTGAAATATTCACACTAGCTGGCTGATTGGTACATGTTATCATACTATCTTATATGATATACCAATACCACGCATGCTAAAATGTGTAAGATAGGTCACCCGGGCCGATCAACAGATAATTCAATTGTGAAAACATTAATGAGAACTCTACTTGGTGAAAGAATGTTATTTTCAACGACGCTTGGAATGGCAGATGGACGACCGCAATAACGACGACAAATTACGTAAACGTTAACCCTATGCAACAAACTGAATAACGTACCATGCATTTGGAAAGGCTTTATATGCTATGTATTCCAATGACATCGTTTGCGTCTGTCATTGCTTAAACCATACATAGATGTTTTAACATGATATCAGCAATATCAACGTTCGATGTCACTGCTTTACCAGCGATCTGGTCAACATATGTATAAACATGGCAATCTTCAGATGACCTGTCACTGTCAGCATAAACTCTCAGCCGATGGATAAGATATAGAGCCGAATAAGTGAAGCACATAGTGTAGGAAGGATGTTTTACTGTAAGAACATTACCAGTAAGATGACTCTAAAGAAATGTCAAGAAAAAGTAGTTGATACTGCATTTTACATATACGTATCGTAAATTAGGTGTTTTCTTGTATAGTTTTTTTTTTGTTTTTATAAATAATGTGACTGCTGCATGTTACCTTGTCCCGATAGATAAAAAAACGTTGTTTGAATTAATGTTGGAAGCAATATGTTGAACTAAGACATGACGTTGTTATTCAATTAATTTGAGAGCCGTCTTCAGGAAATGAAAAACGAAGTTAATTTCGACCGATTCTCCTCGGCAGCTATTATTGCCTATTGTTGATTGTTCTATATTCTAAAATGTCATTGGAAGAGGAGATAGTGATTGACTTGTAAACAACAAAATATTCAATCTTGAGACGATGATGGTATCAATAGGTTTCTATAATGGCCTGAGCAGAATGACAATCACGTAAGTTTTTGTTTGGTGTCCTCTGTTAGTGTCGTGAATTGACGCTATGAAATATATGTACATAATCCTTGTTTGTGATGCTTGTCCGTTAATCCTATCATATTTTGTGTCTTTGATTGACGCTTTATAGTTTGTCCTTGTCTTAATGATGTGATGCTTCTTTGTTCATCATTTGTTAATTTATCTTGGCACAGGAGTTACCTTGTGCGTTGCACTGTGGTATATTGTTTCCTAGTGTGTTTCACAGGTGGTACATTGTTTCCTTGTGTGTTTAACTGTGTGTGGTACATTGTTTCTTTGTGTGTTTAACTGTGTGTTGTACATTGTTTCTTTGTGTGTTTCACTGTGTGTGGTACATTGTTTCTTTGTGTGTTTCACTGTGTGTGTTACATTGTTTCCTTGTGTGTTTCACTGTGGTACATTGTTTCCTAGTGTGTTTAACTGTGTGTGGTACATTGTTTCTTTTTGTGTTTCACTGTGTGTGGTACATTGTTTCTTTGTGTGTTTCACTGTGTGTGGTACATTGTTTTCCTGTGTGTTTCACTGTGGTACATTGTTTCCTAGTGTGTTTCACTGTGGTGTATTGTTTTCTTGTGTGTTTCACTGTGGTACATTGTTTCCTTATGTGTATGCACAGTGGTATATTATTTCCTTTTGTGTTTGCACAGGGGTAGTGCTTTATTTATTGTTTCCTGGTGGGTTATACAGTGGTATATTGTTTACTACCGCGTATACTGTGGTATATCATTTCCTTGTGTGTTGACGCTGAAGTAATGTTGTCCTAGTATGGTGCCATATTGGATACATACATTTATGTCATTATTTGTTAACGCTGTGATCTACAGATTGTCCGTCAGCAGTTATCAATTTTGTCCTTTAGTGCTAAAATTATGGTATATTTTTTTTTTACTAATGTACATAACTACATGCTTCTTTATTTTTGAAATTTGCTAAAATATTACCTACGGCATGTGGATGGAAAATATCTACCCAGTGTTATTATTATTGTAGGTCCCAATTATGCTTAATCAATACCCGGCCGACACTATCATTATCAAGATTTCTTTACTGATTTATGGTCGATTGAATGTTTTTCTCTCATACCTTATAAGATATACAGGAAATCTAACATCAACCTCTTCTGACCACAACATGTTGATCCCTAAAGCGCTAACACAAATCAGTAAGTGTACGTAATTTCGTCTGTTGTGTAGATGAGCAACAGCTTAAGACATCTGACTCTTTACCTACAAAGGAGACAAGGGGAGGGAAATAAACCAGTAAAGTGTGTGCTAAAGGAATGGATCGTTGTTGAAATGCTACGGTTACAATGATACATTCATCAATTGTTAAGCTATTATATCACCATGTATCAAGCAACATATTTCCCAAGTGTAAGAATATTCCCCACCTCCGCAATCGCGATTTAATTATTGTATAAATTGAAAGGAAGTGAGATGAACATGAAATGCACATGTCATGTATTTCCACTTTAGTCGAAGATTTATTGTGAAAGTTAAAAAGAACAGCCTCCACAATGTCAAAGTTGATTGTTTGGAGAAATCATTACTAGACAATATAATACATAATACCTTTTTTGGCGTCATGACCTTAACCTAATTGCAAGCTATTCGTTACTAATGTATTGTTGATTTGCCTTTCATATCATTTTGTGTCGGGCCTCATGCAAATTACACACGCAAGATTTAGCGAAGGTCGCATAAAATTGCAGTAAATAAAATAAAGTAAAACTTATCAGCATATATGCGTGTAAAATGGTGGAATGTATAATGCGGATTACAAACAGTTTGCAATGATACATTTATCATTTTGCCAACATTGAAAAACTCAAATAACACATTACATGATAATAAACATACATGTATGTTTGATATTCTCAACATCAAAATGAAAACTAGACATCTTATTAGTTCAAATAGGTTGTTCTTCTGCGCTTTGAAACATCTGTCACGTGACGGCATGTTTTTGATTCACTAACAAGCCGATTTCACAACTCACGCCATCATTCTGTCACCATTTCTTGACGTTGAGCCAATTGTTATGATATGCCAGTTTTGCATGAACGTTGTAGGGATATTGCATATACAAATATTCGCTCACAAAAACTTTTCCAAACAGTTGAATAACAGGGATAAATTTGTCCAAAATAGCCAAGCTCTCCTTATAACAGACTGTCTCAATGGAAGGGCTACATAATTACATATGGTTTGTTTCGGGATTAGTGATGGCTTGATGAACGTGGCTCCACAGTGGTCGTGTTACCCAGACCATGAATGGGAAAAGTATTGGTATTGTTTGACATGTTTATTCGACATGTAATACGGCTTGCCTGCTAAATTGGTTCAAGGTAAGGTTCTCTGCGAAGTTTATTTCTTTTTAAGATCGCAACACCTCCACAAATGTGCCTTTCACGTGCAGTAATGTGTGATGGTACTGTTATCATTACTTTATTGTGGACAGTATTAGTATGAACCATGAAGAAGTATATATAGTAGGCATGATACTAAGACACATCTTAAATCCCCAATGACGTGCCGCGAATCGCCTTCCGGTCCTCTAAGGATATTGGCTCAATCACTAGGCCAATCATTCCATTCCATTTTGTAAGGAATCATACGTGAATTGCATGTCTGTGTATCTTACAATCACGTGACTACGCGACACACTCGAGACAAAACACTTGCCTAATGAAATGTGAATGTCACTGTGTATATAGATTGCCCAGTCAGACCTCTATGTGAAGGTCATTTGTGTCCGTTATTTGATACAATGGCGTCCGGTGTCAGAGTTTTTATTGCAATGTCCATAAATACGTCTGAATGCTACACAAAAAGACATCTGGTCACATCAACAAAACGAATTAGTTTTGTTTTGGCCTTTTTCTGAGTGTAGCTCGATCTTAGATGACCCTTATGTCCGGTCTGGACAATCCAATACGAAAAACGAGCTAGGAGATAGCGGGTGTCATTAATATGGTCTTGTTAGACCAAACCAATAGGTTTGTTTCATATATTCACATGAACATTCTCTGTAAGCTTGTGTAGGCGAATACATTGGTGTCATGTTATGCAAAAACTGAAGACGCAACTCACCCGTTCGATGCATACCTTCGTATAAAGTTTCATTTTCTCAAAGAAATACATAAAATGTAACAGTAGTAAACAAAAATGTTTTTGATTGCTGTAATAAACTAAGTTGTTTAACAATAGATGTTAAACCCGGTTAATACATATATTCAATCCTCTTTCAGCAAAATCGTTTAATATGAATCCTTTACCACCTTGTGATTTAGTTTTGGGCAACAGTGAAAAAATGCTAAAGTCCAGATTATGATTCCATTCAGGAACCTCCTAATTAAAGATGGAAATTTGAAGAATTTTGCTCCTTCGTCTGTCCCTTTCCAGATACTTAGTAGGTGTACAAATGTATTATATAGCGGTCTCATCAGCGCGAACAATGTATTATATATCGGTCTCATCAGCGCGAACAATGTATTATATAGCGGTCTCATCAGCGCGAACAATGCAGTCAAATATCTGTGTAGCAGTCATAGGCATGTATCAATAATAGCAGCAAATGCTGCAAATAAAAAAGAAAACTATTAAAAACAAAAATAGATAGATAATAAAAACAAATATTGAAAAAAACATGTATCAGATATTGTAAAGTACTAGGTAATGTGAGAGTGGGCTTTTTAACATACCTGGGAAATCCTTATGATACAGTCAATTTCTAGGCAATGTAATATATTAGTTGGAAAGGTATTTGTGTAACACAAGAGATTTTTTTTTAGTATCTGGAACTTTTCTTTGTCAGGACTTGTCGGTTGTTATCACCTGATAAAACAATGATATTTTGAATATCTGAGCCATACTTCACACTGTGATAAGGGGACGCCATGCGTCTGTGAACAATGTACTTATGTCCGTCATTGTTTTCCTTAAGATTTACGTAAGATAATCTTCAATGTTAATGTTGAGTGTTCGTGAGTAATGTTTGTTTACTGACGCGCGTCTCCGCACAAAAAATCACTTGCAGTTATATATGTAGTACATCAAGTCTTTTAAATAAATGTTATACACTTGTACGTACTGAAAAGGTAGTTAGTCATAAGCGCTAAATTTCTATCTGTATAGCGGTATACCGCCAAATTAGTTTCTGAACCCTTTCTCCTATTGTATATAGTATGTTTACCTGTTGAGTTTACTGATATATGGTTTAAAATAGTCATTTTATGGTTGTCAATCCCAAACACATAAAATATGTATGCAGGATGACTAGTCAATCTAATATTTGTTTTCTTAACAATAATTATAGTTAAAAGTCAAACTAATTTTCTGACTTATCAACAACTGTGTTTTGAGCAACCAAATATTATGAAGTCCCTTTCAAAGCGTCTTATCGCCTGATTGCCATAAAAGTAAGCAAGTCAATAGTCTTGGTCACGCAAGCGCCTACATTCGATACAATTCGATATATGCCATGTTATGCGCAAAATTGAAACTGTATACATGTGCACGACATGGATAGGCATTATTCGATGTTCCCGAAATCATGCTGTGACAGCTGGTCTTGTCGTCCTTAGTCACCTGTTGTAATTATGATGTCCCTTTATGTATGTACTTATGTTTTTCTGTTAATTTCAAATTGTCTGTATGTATGTAATACGGTAACGCTGGTCTATTTGAACTCTCTCCCTGCCTTGATTGAACTTTGTAATGAAAATTACTTCTTAATACATGTGTGTACCACGTGTCTCATCCTCCACCTGTTACAAATCATAATATTTGATAATGGATAGATACAAAGAATTCAATCTAATAATTGGACACATTGGAAATCGGAGGTATTTTTTTTTCTTCTACATTCATTTTTCTTAATTAATGCCATTTTGAATTCCCAGTATGTTTTTAGCCTCATAAATGTATGTTTTCATATTATAATTCATATTTTGTTGTTGATTTCTAATGACATTGAACTTAATCCGGGGCCTCTATGCAGTCTTGATATTCCTCACCTAAATGTTAGATCATTACGAAATACAATTGATACTATATAAGCTGAATTAAAGAGTAATGATATAATATGTCTTACATAAACTCATCTTTCTCCTGAAGTATTATATTCTGATATCACCATAGATTCCTACTCACATGACAGACTAGACCGAAGATCAGGCCCTGGTGGTGGAGTACTAATTTAACACAAGAACACTATTTGTACTAAAAGACGAACAGACTTAGAACATAATGATGTAGAATAATTTGGGTTGAAAAAAGTATTGGGTCTCGTAAATTCTTGTTATTGTGTATTTATAGACCAGAAATGCCTGTAACTTATTGGGAAACACTAGACTTTGTATTTGAGAGAGCTATAAATACTAATCTAAACATGACATGACAGGTGATATTAATGTAAACATGATTAACTTACAACCTTATAGTCATCTTGGTAGACTAATGACCAAATATAATCGTGTAAACTATGTTGATGAACCCACACGCATAACTCAAACATCTTCCACCTCATTAGAAATCGTTTTCTCAAATACATAATGTAGTTTAAACTTAATTAAATATGTATCTGTTTCTCCACCCATTTGTAGTGACCACTCTCTTATTCAATTCAGTATCTCATTTGATGTCTTTAAACAAAACTCTTATCAGAAAAAATATAACTCTATCGGGAAGCAGATTATGAAAAAAATAATAGGAACATAAATATGATTGATTGGGTTGCAATATCAGAATTTCAAGATAGTAATGAATTTAATAATACTCTGTTTAATGCTATTAATCAACAAATATCCGAATGTATTCCTAGCATAAATGTTTCAGTAAGGCCTAGAGATAAAAAGTGGATGACAAATGAAATTAGATTTAAAATTAGACGAAGAAATAGGGCACATAGAAAAGCAAAGTTAAGTAACTTACCATGTCACTGGGAAAACTACAGACATATCAGGAATGAGGTCATTAGTAAAATAAGAGAGGCCAAGAATAATTCTATTGAAAATATGCAAAAATCATTAGCTAATAAAAACATTTCTCCAAGTAGATGGTGGAAAATTGCAAAAACTGTTTTAAATGCAAATAATAAAAGTACCTGTATTCCCCCTCTTAAATGTGATGAATGTTTCATTCAACATCCATTTGATCAAGCTGAATATCTTAATAAGTATTTTACCTCTATATCTACCACTTCTGAGAATCTTGAACCTATTTCTGATATTGAATTTAACTGTCCCCACTCTATGAAAAACATAACAATAACACATCAAGATGTCCATGACCAATTGTTTCTCCTAAATAGTAATAAACCAGCTGGATCTGATGGCATGGTACCTAAAATGATAAAACAACTTGAATATTCTATTTCTCTTCCTTTAACATTGCTTTTCAACAAGACTCTACAGACAGGAGTTATCGCCCTTAGTTGGAAAACTGCTAATATCAATGCCATATATAAAGGAAAAGGTTTAACAAATGAAATTTCTAATTATAGACCAATTCCTATTACTTCATGTTTTAGTTTATATATTAATGATATTGTTGACTGTGTTTCTCATGAAATTAAATTGTTTGCTGATGACACTTCTCTGTATGCTGTAATAGACGATGATCCAATCTAATTAGCACAAAACCTAACAGATGATCTCAGTAATATAAAAATCTGGGCTAATAAATGGGATATTAAATGTAATCCAAATAAAACAGAATCTGTTATATTCTCTAAAAAACTGAATACTCATCACCAAAATATATATTTTTATGATGAACCTGTTACTGTCAGCCGAACAAATAAACATCTTGGCTTGACATTCAGTGATGATGCTAAGTGGAATGACCACATTTATGATATTTACCAAAAAGCATACAAAAGAATTAATATTTTAAGGATGATGAAACATAAACTAGACAGACAGTCATTAACCACAATGTATACATCATATATATACCTATACTAGAATATGCAGATGTTGTTTGGGATAATTGTTCACAAAATCTAAAAAACCTCTCAGAGTCAATCCAGCTAGAGGCTGCAAGAATAATTACAGGACTGCGTAGAGGCAACCCCACAATATCGCGTACAAAGCATTAGGCTGGGTTCCTCTTAAAAGTAAGTGAAAACAACATAACATGATGCTGATGTACAAGATTTTGAATAATGAAACTCCATATTATCTGAAAGAAATCACTGAGTCACATTTTCATGATCCCACACTCGCTAGATATCCCCTTAGATCAGTTAGAATATTTGATCCTCCTCTTTGTCGAACTGTTAACTATTCTAATAGCTTTTTTTCCCATTCATGTTTAATAAAATAAACAATATCGCTTCAGGTCTTCAAAATATTCGTTCCGCCTATCAGTTCAAAAAGTTACTAACACCTATTCCAAATTCAAACAGAAGAACAACTGATGTCTTTAAGTTTTTAGGAAATAGGGAAACTTATATTATTCTCTGACAGTTGAGAAATGAGGCCAGTAACCTAAATACTGACCTTCAGGAAGATTCTCTTACTGAGTCCTCTGCATGTTCTTGTGGTTCTAGATTTGAAACAGCATCTCATTACTTCCATGATTGTATCAAATACACTGAAGATCGTATTCTACTTTTTCAGAATATATTCCACGAAACTCACAACCATTTATCATTAGATGTCATGCTAAGTGGTTGTGAGAGATGTGATGACNCATTAGATGTCATGCTAAATGGTTGTGAGAGATGTGATGAAAATGATAACAAACATATTCTCCTACATGTATCTATATCCAATTACATTTTAAGTTCGAGAAGATGCAGGACATTTAACTTCAATTTTGAATGAAATTTTACATTTTATTTATTTACACTTTATTTATGTATTTACATTTTATTTTTTCTCAATGTAATTCTTCTGATATCCAGAAATGGTACATGAATATCAATATTAATATTTCCTATTTGTCTTCATTGTAAATATTGTTAGTGAGGGTGGCTAGGGTTCATAAGACCAGTTATACTATTTTATTAAAAAATATTGGGAAACAACTACATAAATAAGAATATAAAGCTTTACAACATGTTAATTATATATCTAACCTGTGTTTCATATGTATAAATTAAACAATTTGGTGGGATTGAATTTCCAAACTCATCAGTGGATAGCCTTGTGTGATACAATGGACTTTTTGGCCTGTATCTGTTGGGTGTGGTAATTTTATCCCATCAAATGTTTATACATGCAGCTCCATCAACAAATTATTTTTCTTTTTTCTTCATCATATGTATATATATATACCAACGGTGATAAATAAACATCAATCCGCCTGAAGAAGCCCTAGAAGGCAGAAAGGCCTAGCGGACGATCTGAAAAAGTTGTTTTCATTCTATATATATATATATTTTGTATATGTCGTTTCAATATCAAAATAAAAGGTTAGAATTTAAATCATTAGATTCAATTATAATAAAAATGAGTATTAGTAGTTGATTATTAATTTGATAATACCAACTCGTTTATATGTGTTTGTATGTGTTCTAATGTCTATGTCTATGCTTGTACCACTGTCTGTTACTTTGTTTGGAAAGGGCTTAAATAGGCTATGCCTGCTGCCCAATCCATTTGTCCTTTGACAATAAAATGTATTGAAATTGAAAAAAAGTACATCTTATATATATTCATTATTGATATATAAAACTCTTAAGATTACACGGCTTTCAAATATAAAATATAACATTTGACGATAAGCAATAATGGTGATGTAGAAGTGATTTATAGAGTATGTGATATCAGGATGCAAAGATTGCGTCGAAAGTCTGACTAAGTATTTTTCATTCAGATGTATTAAAAGCGTTAGACAGAAAACACACAAGCCAAAAGATATGTTATTAAAACATAAACCGGTATAGATACTATGTGCTATTTAGTAAATAATATTCAACAACTTTAATCAATCACTTGCTGTTTGCCTTTTTTCATGAAAACCCCACATAAATATAATTATGTTACACTGAAATATGCACCCCTTTGCTGTTATCAGTTAAAATAACATTTGCAGTCCGGGTAGTATATTTAGTTACTTTATCATTATTTAGATGAAAGCAATTGATTAGAGACTTCTAGCTATTTCACGTATTATTATAACACGATTTCAACTGAAAAGGATTAAAAAATAAGTACATTGCCAAAAACACAGTTTAATAATAATATAAATAAATAAGTGTCTTTAAGAAACTGCTGCAAAGTGTAAAACAAATGTGATAGCTAGCAGAAACAGTTTAGAGTGACAAAATGTTGTAGCCATTCAGTTGTGTATAGGTCCCTCCATCCATTTTAAATAATTCCAACTCAGTAGCTGTCGTAAATAATACAAGATTAAATGAAACTCGTTCAACAGATACTCATTGGAAGACGAGTCAAGTTTGATGATTACAATGTATCAAATTCTACACATATGTAATCGGTATACTGAATGCATTCTGTACCATTACGTTCCCAAATATGGTTTGATTTTAATGAACAATTGTCATTTGATCAATGTTATCAAGACGGATACAATGCGCAATGATGAGATGAATCATATCAAAGTATTTTTTATGGTTTATGCCCCGTCGTTAGGTCACACCTACAGGTAATTTACTAGTCACCTCTATGGCGTCAAAGTTGGTCCGAGGCAGCACCTTAGGAGCAGGAGTACCCTAAATACATATATACAGTTAGGCTGTGTTTTCAGGCTATCCTATGTGTTTGAACTACGAGACTCCAAACTTGGTGAGAAGCAACAGCCTGCGAAGGATAAACGCAGTGTACCATGATCAGGTCACCGCATCTGAACCTTTCGGCGTTAGTGTCTTGGTATGACCTTCATCTGTCGTTCAATGTTTTTTCCCACGCAAAGACGTTGTTCAACATTATTAGATTTGTCTAGAATATGACCAGCAAATAAAATGTGCAATGACTAAAACCAAGTGCGACTTTCAGTGAAACATTTGCATTCTGATATAGTAAACTCAATTCATCACTCCTTTTACCTATATAATCGTGAGTGAAACATGCTCCATCGAACTCTTATATTGTTTTGTTTTTAAATTTGATATCCTTTGTAGGTAGGTTCTTTTTTTTCTGTTTGGTTTTCGACGACGATATTGTGTTGATGTTGTTTATATCTGTTTACTCCAAATGTTTACCCGTTTCTCATACAGCTGCTACAGAAGTCACTACTTCCAGCGGTAAAATGAGCAATATGAAATAAAATATAGCGTTCTAATTTATGTTTTATGAGATCATGATGATTGATTATGATTAATATTTATTTTCGTGAGTTCATTTGCAATATAATAATTCTTTCTAAGGCTTCTACATTGTATATTCTGTTCGATGATAATCATAACAAATCATCACTCTTTTGGTGTTATTCTTGGTTTATTGAAAAGTAATGCACTACATGAACGGAGACAGAAGGGGTGGCCTTTTACTGCATTCTGGTATCGTCAGTTAGGGTTAGGGTTAGGGTTAGGGTTACGGATTACCTATCAATACTCTATGGATGCACATCATGTGACTACATTTAATCGATCCAAGGTCCAAATTAGCATCTACATAAAACTTTAACTGAAACACGAATGAGCTCACAGGAACCCCGTATCACTGCCAACAATGAAAATAGCCCTAATTAACCATTTCTGAAAAAGATCACACCTTGCACAACTATAATAAACCATAGAGATGTTATAGATAAAGTATCAACAACACCGTTCTGTGAGTAAAAAAGCAACGGGGTCACAGCGTGATTCGGACCCTGTACCTCAAATCACTTTAACAAGCTGTGCTACATGTATATGGTCGATATTATTGTTATGTTCAAAACGAAAGCAAGTGAAGGCAGGAAACCTACAGTGGATTTCTCTAGTGTTTAGCCATGCTGTCAGACATGGATCTTTCGTGACAAACAACGAACATTTTGAGATCATTCTTAAGAGTGCATTAAAACTTATAAAAAAAACCCATAGGTTTTGGTGGATTGGGCTTTGGGAAGACAACAATTTTGTTCTCATCGATTGACTAGAATCCTGAACTGTGAGGTGATATTGATGATATCAGTTTACTGAAAAGTCATGTGTGCTAGTAATGTGCTTTTGGCTCAGTAAAACAGTCATTATTAGGACTTACCTTATGCTTCCACAATTGATACACTACCAAAATCGGTACACGGTCAGAAAATGATTCGTATTGTACTTTAAAATAAAACTTGAGCATTTTACTCAGACATTATGACAAAAGAGATATTTATCAGCATTTCTACCGACTCGTTTTGATTTTTAGTAACATGTACACGATGATTTTAAAGTTAACATATAAGAAAACCAGTAAAAACGACGTACGTCGGCGAAAGTTTGGAGAGGTTAATTATAAGCATGTTTAAATGTTGATACCAGCTCCCTATAACCGGATAATATAAAAGTGTATTTATATACAATTGTAGTTCAGTATGGTATTTATAAAAGCAATATATTTTGTTGTAATAGGTAAATCAACTAGTAGAAATAAAAAAACTTTATATAGTCTGTGATATGGTGTACCAGTTTGGGTATTAATCATGGCCGGAAAAGAAGAAGTTTCATACTTATCTCATATGGAACCTCAAACCTCAGTTCTACTCGTTTATACAATAAATATAACAAATATCATGGTAACAAAAAAATGTAAACACAACCTATATCAATTCAGAAATGATGTCAGTAATCTGATATATTTCATTCTATCCTAAACGACTACACTACAGGTGTCTATGGTTACTCTGTTGAATATTGTAACCTCTTCCTCTTCCACGATATAACGTTTTATTTGTTACTCCATTTCTACCCTTAGTGATGGGTTCTGTAAAACATTCCTGTATGGTTGTCAAAGCTTTGGTGTACACACGGGCATATATATTCAGAGATACATTATGTACACTAGACATGTTCACGTCAGAATTTGTTAATTCGTAAAATTGTTGATTTTATACTGCATGTCATCTGTTTTGAATGGTACCGGCATAGAATAATGCAAGGGTATAGACTGAAAGCAATCATTGTTTTGTATTTTAATTTCGAGGAAATTTATTTATTTCCCACATAATAGCATTAATAGTACCTAATTTAGATATAAAATCTAATAAAAATTACCTTTACACATATTTATCATTGTTTAGAGAAGGTCGCCATGGGTTTGCAATGTTCTGAAAACAAATGCTTTTGGTATCCACTGCATATCTTCCACCTGTTAAATGAAAACAATATCACAAATTATTGCACTTCGTAAAATGCAAATTTATGGTATAAAGTCTTTTTTGTGTGTAGATACTCTTAATTTTTCGATCCAAACCTCAAACCGAAGGAACAAACGCCTTCGATCTCCAATCATGAGAGTGTTCTTTTCAAAGACCCGAGTGATATAAATAAGTGGTTGTGTAATATATTTTTTCTGTACTCATTTTGTGAAAAGCTCAACAAAGGCCAAAATAGATGGACAAGAAGCGGAACGAATTCTACTGTCCGATCGTGACATTTCGTGTAAATCACTCCATTGTTAATATTTTGTCCTAGTGTTATCGATTTGGAATTTGAATCATGGTTTTGTGTTGAAAACTCGATATTCTCTTGTGGATTTTTATTTGACTTTTAATTCATTTGGTTTAAAGTATATGATTTAGCATGTCTTTTTGTTTTGCGAGGCAATGCAACTATGATCATAGCGATCAAGTCGAGTTCTCTGTTTAAGTAATCCACAGTTTAAAAGTGATTTCGTTTCACGTCTGGATAAGCAGGATTCATCGTCTTCTGTTTAATTTTGAGGTTTTCTTTGTTGATAAGAAACTCGATTGTATATTTGTAACCTTATTCAGCTTCGATCGTGTGCTTACTGGAATCTGATGGCTGTCATAATGTTAGCATTTAGATTTGTTTTCTGCCAGATAAATAATGGCCTCTTCTGTTGTTTATATGTTTATAGCGTCGATCGACCCTTTAGTGTTCCAGTTACATGTGCACTGTCAAATCCATAAGTTCTCGTCTTTGTACTGAATACAACACGGAAAACGCAGATGCGAAATTGGATCGGAATCAGTACAACGGTCGACTTCTGATTGTGAATCACAGATTAAGCACGTGCTCGCTAAAAGTGTCGCGTATAACTCTGTTCCGTTATTGTAATTCCAGGATATCTCATAGTTAGGATTAATAATCTTTGGGCGAATTAAGGTTTTTACGGATGTTCATGTCATTTCCTCTTTGTATTCTCAAGACTTTCCCTCTCGTAATAGGTCAAGATTATGTACTGTCATATCTAAATAGTGACTAAATAAATATATCAAAATGATGTGTAGTCGTAAATGTTACTTACAGTTATATGATATGTTTGTCACTCTGATTTTAATGCAAAAGCTGTTTTACTGTTCCCTTAAAAATAGCAAAGGCCAAACAAATTCCACTTACATTCACATAATTAAAACGAGTTCACTTCATTTTCTTTTTACATGAATGATACTTGTTCGCAAGTATAATCTTTCCTTTAATTTTAAGAAAGTTTGTTATTATTGTATTGAAACATATACGAATCAGCAGTCGCTTCCTATAAAACTTTTCTTAGAAAAGTAAAAAGTTCTCTCCTGTCTTGGATGTTTCAATAAAAAAATATGTCTTATCAGCGAAAGTCTGTCATAACTATGATAGTGCTGGCTCAAGATAGGATTCATATTGACACACACATACATATATATAGGCCTACTCATCCTCGACACCACGGGAATATTCCATGGCAAAATTGAAGGCACGAAGATAGCTGTTTGATTGGTCTCAGGTGAAAAAAACTGACCCATCGCAAGGGTGATACCTGTCCTTTGAAGTTTACAAAGGAGAGCCGCACAACTTTAAAGCCTGTAAATTTTTACCATTACATGGCCGCGAGATTCTGTTGATGCACATCACGGATCTAACTAGTCGTCTTGTCTCATCATCAATGAGGCACTCACCGAGCCTTTAATTTTGCTATGACATATTCCAGGGGTGCAGAGAGCGAAAGTGAACGTAACCCCAGGATATCGAGGATCAGACCTAGTCTGAACATATGTAGTATACTTTATAATTCACCAAATAGGAAGCAATGACAATTATATTTGGTTTTGAGTCAATACTTAGCGATTAATTCTAACATCAAACAAATCAACATTGATATTTGGAATGTGTTCATAATTTCGCCATCAAATAAATGCGCGAAACATGCAATGTGTTTTTTGTTGTGGCTGACTAAAACGCCCCAATAAAATGCTGTAACTAATTGCGATCTGCTTTGCAACAAGTCGATTGTAGTGTAGTGATGTTGATAAAGGGTTATATGAAGGTTGGCTCGAAAGTAGTTTTACAAGCATGTCAATCAGTTTGCCAGTTGACCTGCTTCGCTAAGGGGAAAATCAAAGAAACATGGGAATTTCCTGTGACAGGAACACTTGCTGTCTTCACAGCGGTAATAATGGAAGTGCTTCCAGATCACCTCGGATTGTCGCTAATCTGCAATTTGTAATGGAACATCTCACGGACCAGGAATGACACAATCCCTCCATGTAAATTTTTAAAGCTGGATTACTAAAACTTTTTTAGTGACGTTGAATTCAGTAGGACAAACAACAAACTCGAGTAAAATTAGTAAGACAAAATAACATTTAACTCTGCAACATGTGACATTGCCATTGAAATAAAACATAAACGCATCTTAAAACAAAACAAAATGTTCTTGGAATGTCAGAGGAATTTCATTGATTGAACAAAATAAAAAGCATCTAAATGTAAAATTTAACATCAATTGAGTCTGAAATGAGAACAATGTCTTCATTTATGATTCTATGGCGGTTAGATCATGACAAGATAGGCTACGAAACAGCTACAAGTGTAAAGGTACCGTACAGAGGAGGAATGGCATACAGCGCATGTGTCCACAGAATGCCGATACGGCATTTGTGGCCATGTTCATCTTCATTTTCAGAAGAGAGTGATGCGGCAATGGCAGTTCGTTTTCCAGATGTTACAAACACATTTTGAATCCGAACAGCATCTAGCGAATCGGAATTTGGAGTTTTGGATACACTTCATTCCATTCGGCATGCAGGCGTTGTAGCCATGTCGTCTGAAAATAGACATGAATATTATATTAAACATGTTCCATGAAATCAAAAGGTCATCTGGTCCCTCATTCGGCGCTTTTGTGTTTAATCCCTTTTGTATTTTTGCAAGTAAAATAGGTTTAAATAAATAAAAAAAAACAGGCTTCAATATCGAGCCTTTTAAACTCCATTCCATGTTTTCTCCTTGCAAGAGACATTCTACACTATGAACGTATTCGTCTTGACGAATTCGCATACGTTCTGTTCTAAAACTATACCAGTAAAGAAAAAAATGGCCGAAACGTCAGAACTGTCGCTTTACGAACATATTGATATCAGGTAAACGTACAATTGTAGTAAGATTGCAATCGCTGTGATTACTTCAATAATAATAATATTGATAATAATAATATACAACATTTGATATAGCGCCCTATCTTTCTAACATAAGCCACTCTAAAGAGCTTTATAGTACATAAATATACAATTAATACAATTAGCATATGCATAAATCAATATAATTTTGAGGAATTCGCAGGAGCTGCCTTATCAGGCTCTTACTATGAGTCATATGCCACCTGGCTAATATCTCCCTATGTGTATATGCCTGCGTGTGTGCTGGAGATGTAATGTGTTCTGTTTGTAGTGGGATCTTGCTTCCAACGGCATCATTTATAGTGTCACCTCACTTGAATGCTACAGCACAGATACCGCAACATCCACCCCAGACCAATTTATACTCCACCTTGGTTGTTGGAGCTGTGTTGGCAGGAGAAAAACACTTTCTCTGAATATCCATGCGTACGACGACTTTGGGGATTGACCCCCGGCAGTCTTCGTGGAGGGCTGGAGTGTAAACCACTCGACCAATCCGAGACCAATATGAGACAGATCCTGTTGCCTCATCATTGTTGTACCATCATTATTGAAACAATCTTTCTCTGATAATCTTTATCTTTTACTTAATTTCGTTGCGAAAATACAGCTAAACATATAAATATTCTATGAAATCATATTCAGTCCATTTCGACAACGGATATTATTTCACCTGTTTATATACCGCGTACAGTCGTAGACAAACTTCTATTTGGTTGCACCTTTTAAGTATGTAGTCGTTTGAAGATATTGGACGTCTTGTCAAAATATTACGAATTACACATAGCATGGTGAAAACATACATTTCCATGAACAAAGATTTGTTTACTATATTAGTCTACACAGACATTTTAAGTGAATTTTTTATTAGAAAAATTGGTATGAGACTCGTGTGTAAAATAAATACTATGCAAAACTGGCGGATGAGTTTCAGGAGATGTAATGCAAGCAAAACAACAGGTAGATAATGACGAAGAACTAAAAATACCACAAGACGAACATAAAGGATCAGTCCAATCTTGGTTGTTTTAATTGGCCCATTAGCACGGGTTTTAAAATTAATGAGTCTACAATAGATCACATTATCAATTTAAACATAATACGCTCAAGTACAGCGTACCAAATATACTCTGTCCTAACAATTCGTACAGGACCGAATTAAGAATAATTACATTAACACAATTACGCAACGAGTAATATTACAAGTTTAGGAATATATAAATGTTTGACTTAAACTTTTCTAAAATTCATAAAAAAGAGCAAAAAGAACAGAGAACCACAAATTCCCATTCGACATTTTATGATAAAACAAAATGTCATTCTTATTAACATATCCTCAGCAGTGCATGCAATAAGTACACTTTTTGTGTGTCATAAGAAGAACTAGCATAAAACACTACTAAACTATGTCTTTACTTATAAAGCATCGTTTTGATTCTAGTAAAATGTTTCTACAAAGAAGTGCAATCTGTGTATATAATGAAATATTTTACAATGTTAAGTGTTCCTTTAGTAATCGAATGGTGATCGAACTGATAAAATGATTGGGTTGATGGTAAATTAACCTCAAAAGATGCACTGCTAGATTTTCCGTGACACCTTTGATTTATGTAAGGAAACGTCTGTGAGACAGGCTGTCTATTTCTGTTATCTACGACGCACTGCTTCTCCGTTATAATGATACTGTAGACATAGAGATCATTTATCTTAATTAACTATACATACAGGCTTGCTTATACAGAAGACAGCTAGCGATGCCATCCTTATTTAAGAAGCCAACTTTCAACATGAACTTCATCCTATATATGGCGTCAAACAGAGAGAAAAAATGCTATATTGGAATTTGACTTTACTGGTAATTTAAAAATAACAATGCCCGCATAGCTAAACAACACAATGCACAGCCGAACCTCGCTTAAATGGACATTGCTGACTTTTATTGAAGTCGATACATCCTACAAATGTTTACATATGTATTTCTGAATATTTTAACCGGTTCGATTTAGTTAATTTAAAATGTTGCTGAATGATTAATTTACAATTTAATTTCTATTAATCATTCTTTCCTCATTTTTATCGATTTCAGTATACTTTGTTTTGCCCCAGATGTCCCATTGACGTTGAGATTAGTACACATATTGGGATGGAGTATGGTATACAACACAACCAATATCAGTATTAGTTTGGCCCCTGACACAGATAACGCAGAAGACGCTTACCCTTCCAGAACACATGGTCTTAATATTCTTGTATTTTTGTAAGGGTCTCCTTGCAAATCTGACATTATTTCATATTTTGTTGTACTTTAATAGATCTTGAAGAAACCTCTGTTTTTTTCTCTGATTTTCAAAGCTATTCAAGTATATGAGCTTACAACTTGAGTTCGGTTAATTTTTTGATGTTAATATTCATAGAAATAATGTTCAACAGGAAATATGTATGTATTTAGCAGCAAATATATGATCGGATCACATTCCCCCCTAAAAAAGAGCAATTTTATGAAATCTGTAACAGTGCCTGCATGTTGTTATGCCAATATTGGTATTTTATGGGCTACATGGTGGTTGGATAATCGGTTACATTGTATTGTACACCTAGTACAAAAAAACTATGAGTTTTGAAACACATTTGTAAATAATGCGACTACTAATACATCAGATAGATACACCTAGTACATATGTACACGTTTATGACAATATAACAAGAACGCATTTGAACAGTGCGCACTCTTATGGAGGAAAATGCAAAGATACGTGCTAATTGTATTGAATGTATAGTAGAAAGCTTTTATCTCGACCATTTAATTTTAATGTAACAGCAAAATGGACGTAGAACCACAGGTTTATTACGGTTTTAGTTAAATGTCTAACACGTCCGTCTTTGTTCAGGTCAGTAATTTGTGCATGTGGTTGAAAGTACACCCTAATCAATAGTGCATGATATGGTCTCTGAAGCACAACTTGTATGACATTACATTTATATTGGGTTATCTAAAAGACAGTGAATTCAATATGTCCACGTTTATTAAATTGTCTTTCAGACTTTTTACTAAATCTGTCTTTAATCGTTCAGTTATCCGAAGTGTGTTGTATTGCAATATAGTATACGTACGATAAGTTTAGCAATGTAGCAGAAACTGCAAAACACTATACGTAATACTTTAGATACTGAACTTCCCAAAATTATTCTGTTATGAAAACGTGTGTGATATATATTGTAGATCCTGTATTTTATTTGAAAGTTGGCTTGATGCGCAATTTTCAAAAGACTAAACTAATTGGGAATTAAGACAAGACAGACATGCTCAATTAGGAAAGAAACATGTTATATAGTGTCGTTATAAAAGTACTTAAATATCCAATTATGATCTTTATACACGATATAACCGGCTTTCCTTTGTCGATATTTCAAAGTCATTGCTTTTTATCGAGGGATTGAGCTCATTAGTTTCATAAATCTTCCCTGTGATGTATTTCTGACATTCATTGCCAAAAGTGTGTATTACGTTTTCTTTTAGAATTTGTAAATTTGATTTTATGTACTCCGGGATTACCTTCATCTCACGTTTAATTTATTGACCGCTTTCTTGTTCACTGCGTATTATATTGTAGTGTATTCTCTAAACAAACGTACATGTCTAACCCGCATCTTATTTAACAATGATATCCTGCATTCCAGTAAATACTAGCAGGTACGTTCAATCCTACGCCATGTACTTTACAGCAAGTGTCAGACACTACGTGGTGAAATAATCGTATTTCTTAGCTCCTCTATTATATCACCTCCTTTTTTATTCCTTTATTTTCTTAAGCTATTCTTGTTTCAGTAATGTAAAAGAAAACCGGTAAATCGGCAAATCGTTGCCATATTCTATCTTTCGCCTTTATTGTCCTTAATTAATGATGGCGAATTAATCAAGACAGTGAAAATTAGTACAAAACATACAGTTGCAATAAATTATATGTGAATGGCGAAATTAGCACTTGATGTACATTAATTTTACCAGCGAAGGTAAAAGTACAGCACCAAGGGGGACAATGAGGAAACCGATGTTAACCTACTCTGACATGTGGTATAACGATATTGGAATCCTTATAATTCTTCTTTACAGAGTACACCATTCTCTACGTCCAGTACATTTCTTGACACATTTGACCTTATTGTATTGATTGCCCATGGCAAGAATGTCTGATGCAGCATTATGAAAATAATTGAATTAATCAATTGTCTTTCGTTTTAAGTAGCACCTATGATGCTGCACTGCTATAGCCAAATTATTTACCAAATATAGAGGCATTATGTTTAATTCACTCTCATGAAATCAATCTGAATTGCTGTTATAGCGACTGAACAATGTCTCCGATATCTTAATTCTCTTTAGACGGCAAATAAAGATCGCTTTCCTTTGATATTGGTGTCTAATACAACATTAGTTATTTCCGACGCTGTATCATACTTCTACTCTACGCTTGTTTCACAACTGTCGAGGATCGCCATAGCGTCTGTAGTGGATCTACATCACAGCAACGATGGTGTATGATCCTGTTGACTGTAATTAAACCTCCGGGGTAAAGTACTCCAACAAAGATCAAGAGGTACTTGTTGACGATGATTTCGAAACAGTTGCAATAGGTCTGAAAAAAATATTTCATTTTCTTTCGGTTTGAGTATACTCTTACTTACGCTGAGATATCCATTACGTTGTGTGTCTGGGACAATTGTTCAGGCAATTGCTGCTACTGGATAAGATGCTTACATTAGATTGCACAAATTAGGATCTAAACTTTGTGTATGGTAATCGGTTTAAGATAATTAGTGTCTATGCAATGTCAAAAGCTGCGTACCAGCTAACATAAAGAATTACTCATTATCTACCCCACCTAATACCAGATAGTTTGAAAGCTCGAAAATAGTTTTCTAATAGTCTCAACTTGAAGATTGATTTTCCAAGAAGAAAAACAACCTGCCAAACCTTTCCAAATGTCATTAAGTGCTCCACAAGCCATAGCCGCTCGAGAAGGATTTACTTATCTTTTTCAATCATAGGTTTCATTTGGGGCGAAACTCGACCGCTCTCGGTGGAAGCGAATCGAAGTGGATAAGGCACTCACCTTTCACCGGGGTTCGATTCCCCGAGCCTACATGAAAGGTTATGGAGTCAACCTCCCGATCACGTTGGTTTTCTACGGGTACTCCGGTTTTCTGCCACATTATGACCCCTTGCGCTAACATCCGGGACAAATACAATAGTGATTAATATAAGATAAAATAACCTGGTTCATATTTGGTGTAAATTCAGTGTATGCTAGATTATATTTAAAACAAAGGAACAACATAGCATGTTTATTCGAGAACAGGGCGAGCATACACATATATATGAATAAGTGAGATACAAATGAATTGTCGGTCGGACACATTTAATATACTGATAGTTAAGTGATCCTATTAGAAAGAAAAAAG
The DNA here is from genome assembly GCF_002113885.1 of Mizuhopecten yessoensis. Lineage (NCBI taxonomy): Eukaryota > Metazoa > Mollusca > Bivalvia > Pectinida > Pectinidae > Mizuhopecten > Mizuhopecten yessoensis. Next base: position 613,138 of record NW_018408551.1, read on the forward strand.
TGGATGTTCGGATGAAAGGCAATTGGCGACAGAATAAAATGATCATGAAAATAATTATATCTATTTTTTCTTTTTGTTTTGTTAACCCAGAAGCATGTAACACACATTTGGTGAAGATAGCAGAAAAATACAACATTACCCCAGGCAGAAGTTTAACGTTACTAGAATAAAACATTATTAAACAGGCTGACACCTCGAGCAAAAAAGGAAGAAAAGGTTTACGTTAGAGTGCGTTACACAGTGACACAATTACACATCAAACACTTGTAGTAAACAAAATAATGTCTCTGTTCTATTGAAGAAGCGCTGGTTTGTAGTAAACCAATTACCGATTTAATGGTGCATACACTAATACCGATGTCCCAGTATCTCTACATTCACTGTATGTGATGTAGTTACTCTCGTTCCCTTTTAATTACCACTAGAAACCTACACCAGCGGTAAATAAATATTTAGTTAGGAAATGCAGCAGTTGTTGATTTCTTGTATGAAGGAATAAGCGGTATATCGATCGGCTATGTATTAGCCTGATTATAGCTTCACAATTCGTCCTTGGACATCCAAACAAATAACAAACGCTCTAGGCTGTTTCACAATAGATAAAATCACTGACTGCACTATATTACATTGACATGTTCAGAAGTATTGCGATGCATAATTTATCAAAATAAAGCAAAAAACCGGTTATATCAGATTTGATGCATCAAACGGCGATGTTTTTTGAAAAAAATTAAACGACCGTTTTTATCAGGCTTAAAACGCCTAAAAACTTCAAAACAACTTGAAAACGAAGGCAGATTTGAATGATGCATTTGTAGAGCTGGTCATTATAGATTATTTCACTGTGTTTTGAAGGTTTGTCCTGAGAAAAATCTTCCTATCGCGAGCACGAGGTAAATCGAGAGGCTACCTCACGTGATAGTTGACATACTAAATAGTATGGTAGCACAAATTCTGTGACATACACTGCACACCTTTTTATTACTAAATTTATTGTTCAGGTCCGCAAATATAATTTTTTACATATTCATATATCATTACTAGTGAAATGAATGTTTGGTTATATGTATTCTGTCTTCTTCATCAGATAAATGATCAGTTAAGCGTATGTTTACCAAGGTGTTCAAAATATATGTAATGCCAATCGAATCGAAAAACCGATGTAATTTCAATTCGTACAACAGCTGGTCATTGATGTGCCAGAGTCTATGTGCCTCCTTGTCCCCGATTCAGAACTGGCTTGTCGAATTGATTGACATCTCGTATGTTTTGCATACAATTCAAAAGAAAATGAGTATCTTAATCCGTTGTATTTGCTTGGGACAATCGAAAAGTTTCAGGACGGATTATTCTAGGTTTATTTTCATTACACGATTAAAAAAACGGGAAGACGATTTTAGAGAGCACCAGCGAGCGAGTCCATGCAGTTGTTATTCTCATAGTCTAGGTATAGCTGGACGGACTGAACTGATGCTTATGTTTTCGACTTGAATGTAACATGATACAACGACATATGTCATAAATCAGTCAGGTAACTATCGAAGGAAACCCTTCGTTCATTACAAATGACACGGACTTCATAACACTGATAAAAACTCTAAGGTGACATTATGTCAGTAGGTATAATATTTCCTTTTGAAACCTATTGTCTTCTGTGCGGCAAATACAACGTGACCCTTTGGAATATATATGGTTTGCCAAACTGGTGACCTTTAATGTAACCATACTCATTTTGTCGTTAATAGATGCGTGGTATATCTACAAAAACGCATGATTGTACTTATCCGTACATGCATTTTGAAGTAATAAAATCATTAATAAGACAAGGAAATAAAACCCGCTTGTCAATTTTACTGATTCGAAACCACAGTGTCCATACGACACTATCAACGTCCAAGTTTCCTCCTTATTGTCTACTAGAACAGCTATCATTTGGCTGGCATGGAGCTTGTGATGAGAAATCGGAAATCTATAACCGATCCCTAACTCACTTACACAGGGGCCGAGTAAATAGACATTTCCAAGGATAACCATCCACATCCTATTTGTAGTAATTGACTCCAGAAGATATATAAGGTAGGTTCACGCAACATGTGAATATTAAGAAGGGATAATTTCGAAGCATTGTCAAGCGTCTACACGCTGTACGGTGTCGCTGTCAGTCATGCGTCACGCATTGTCGCTGTCTTTGTGATCTGTATGCAACAGTTTTGTTGGTGCCGTGATATTTCATGATATCTTACTTATGGTTTAATTTTTTGTTCAATTCTAAAGCCTTTTCAACTTTCAGTAGTCGAAAAGAATTTACATTTAATTACAACTAAATCTTTTTATAGGGACACGACCATTTTCAGTAAATGAAATGCTGAATCTCGATCACTTACGTCGGTCACAATCCCTGTCTGCTAGGGATGGGATGTGGATATTTAAACACCTTTCGCCATAAAACACCTATATAACACAATGTAACATGACAGCATTCTTGTGTTCGACGTCGTTTCACCGTCGGTTTTTGATGTGCATTGCATTGTACATATTTTTAACTTAATATATATTAAGGTCTATATAAGAAGTGATTTGTTATTTAGACAAAAAAAACATATAACACGCATGTCCTGGTCACAAAAATACGCAACTTGTGTAATGAGTTATAAATCTGCGTGGTGCCATTAACCAAGCACAGTTTGTAGAGTTAGGACAAGCAACAAGATAAATTTGTTTACTCAGATGCTAGACTCACATAGGCTGATACCATGCTAGATACAAGCTGAAGTCCGTGTTCACTATCAGTAATATCGGGTTCATTTCACGCTTGTCATTCTAGATGGGTCTTAAATCAGCAACCATAATTTATCAAATCTGGAAATGTTCAAATTCATGATTGCTTTTGAGAGTTTCAATGAACATTCTTATTGCCATTTTATTCATTTAATTATAGCTAAATGGATGGCAATTATTATTTGTCTTTGCCTTGTGATTGTAATCAGGAACAGTTTCGTCTTCGTGTTTAAAATTGTAATTAAAAGAACATATAAAGTGGTTCCGGTTCTATGCCACATTTTACACATTGGTATGGCAGCATTTTCCACTCGTACATATGTAATTCATACGGTAGTCGACTTTATTTGTGAATTGTGTAGGGTATTTTATAAGAAAACACCAATTGTATCCCCTATATCACCCTTTTTGGCAGAGTGTAAGTACATATGTATGGTATCCAAAGTGAAACCATCGAATACTATCTATATCTTGCTGATTTACAAAGTGTTATGAAATGACAATGGTATCTCATGAAACCATCAAATACCTTATATATTCTGCTAGGTTTAGATCGTAATGGGATATGTAAGGTGTACAACAAGACCTGTTAAAGGAAACCTATATGGTTGTTTTAGAGAGGGTTATACAATAATGCCGGTTGACATTAGTATAGATTTTATTCAATATAATGACCATGAAAGAACAGTCTTAACTCAAGCAGGGCCCGGCTTAACTGTCGATAAAAGACTGTTTGCAATTAACCAGCTGTTCCATATCGAATTTACAAATAACAGTGTAACAAATAGCTGGATAGTTTATTTTATCTATGTTGTGTACTAACTTTTTTGTCGAACTCTGAGTGACTGATCCCAGGCCTAACATTGGTGAGTACGTAGGCGTATCAGTGTTTTGTTAGATACGCAACCTTCTTAATTGTGTTTAGCATTTTAGCTTTATCCAAGCATAGGACTTTCTAGTGTTCTGTTTCATTTTCGAATCTGAACATATCACGACAGCAAGAATATTAATTATACAAGCAATAAGTGTAAATTGATCTGTGTCGATTTTTTTTATAAATGTATTTGGGAAGTGCAGTGCTATTGATTTTACCAAATGCTACAACATCACGAAAGCTATTTACCCACCGCGTCCCATCTAGTTCCCAGGAGACGATCACCTTACCAAACACACGCTGTAATATATCCTGAGGGAAGGCATGGAAAAGCCCACTTACTTTGCGCAATAAAGACATATAGTAGTTGTTGGTAACAGTGATTTAAACAAATATGTAAACACAGAATAGCTATGGACTTATTCGTTGTTCCTTTCATAATATTTGTTTGTACCGGCTTCCTCGCGATGCCCTCAATACAAGAAAATGCCCTTGGGACGATATTGGAATTAAATGCCACGCTCTTAGGCGAACATATTGATAGGAATCCTTATTGCAGTGTCATTCATAGTCAGATCACAAGTAATCATAATAGCGTCGATACATGAAACAATTTACAAAATGATTTCTAAAAATATAATGGTAGAATTAAAAAATAACTAAAGGTCAGACAATGTTTTATTTGATTTTAAGAAACAGTTTAGGTAATGTCAGATAGGAGGATAATTTAACTTTCTTGTTTTGTGGCCTCTCTTGACACCTGTTCTTATAAGTACATTTATGGCTAAATGGATGTGCTGCTTATACGTACACGTGTACTTTAACTTTCACGTGTACGTTATCTTAATTGTGTTTGCGTTTTATAGCAAGCAAAATAAAACGAATTTATCGAGTGTAAGGCAGAAAGCTGGATTGCACAATAGCTAACCTTGTTGTATTTTTAATGAATGTACACATGGTTTGATACAGCAATAAATATTGGAATCAGTGCATAGAGAATGAGTTAGGTGTCCCCAAATTATCCTTTCTGAAAATCCATCATTCTTCTCTATTTTCACGAAAAACAAAAGAAATTAAATACGACACTTAAATCAAACACATTGCCTTTTTGATAAGCGTGACAATTCAGTCCCGATAGACTGAAAGCAGTGTCCATGCGTTGATCATGACAAATCTACCTATAAAATGGTTACTGGATCTTCAGTATGTAAAGTCGTTACATGTAGTATTTAAGAAATAGAATAAACATGAATAGCATGACACGTGCATTTGTCTGGGCACACACTAAATGCAAAATTGATTATAATGTTCTGTTTTTACCTATCGTATTTAATTTCAACCCATCAGTTTTAAAACGTAAAAGCGTCTTTGATATTTACAAATGACAATGGATCTTCCATATTTCAAGAATGACGTATTGCGAAACGAGGGCCTTCGATGTTTGAAGAGTCAGTTTGATAAATACGTAAATAAAAAACGAGAAGAGACCACCGCAGTATGAACAAAAACACTAATTCGTACTTAAACTAGGGCAAAATATCAACGAAGGAATCATTTACCTGGCGACCATTGAAAAAGTACGGGGATTATAAGGTCCAGTGTTTCGGAAGGGTTATCATATTCTGCTTAATCGACGACATCCGTCATGTTAATCCAGGCTAAATGCAATCAAGGTCACATAATTACATCGTGTAGTGCAATCAAAATAATAAGGATCGAGCATAGTACAAACATCGAACTTCATTTCACACAAAGAACTAGCATATTTCCCAGTGCGCTCATGATGGCGATCATAATGTACACTACGCTACTTAGAAATGTCAATGTTTCAGGGAAACCATTGAATTATATTCTTTTATAAAAATCAACGTTTTCATATTGATATTATACAAAACTATTATTTCAGCGGTGCTGATCATGGTGATTTTATTTAGTTGGATGCTTATAAATATGAATTTTAGTATGATATTGACACATTTAATTCGAAAAAAAATAAGGGCGGTTTGATTGTTCGTTCCAAAAGTATCAATCGTGTTGATTATACATATTTATAAATTAAGGGACAATTACGTCTAATCTAATAGTAGGCAGATGATGAACATTTTGAAAATGAGACTGCATATGTTTGCAATTTATTTTGATAATAAAAGGTATATCAGTTATCCGATCTATTTCTTTCTCTGTGATGGCACTAACATAGCTTTGAACCATATGATTCTGTCCTCTTTTAGTCTTTGTAGTCGGATCAACTGCACGTTTGTTTAAATAACTCACAAAATATTAAAAAAGAGAGTAAAATACAAATGAAAATGACTTATAAACGCTATAGAAAAATATTTCCAATGTATAGTTACAGGTTTTGGTAGTGGTATTGAGATCTTAAAACTGATGATTTGGTTGAATAACTGGGGTTCAGATATAATGCTTTTAAGGTACCACAACTACATATACAAGTTGTTTAGAAATAGATCATTGATCTGATTCTTGTATACATTCTTACACCATCCGTGAAATAAGAGTGAATATCTGATCCAGTAACAAAGTAACAAACATTGCTCTTCCCATGAAGATAAATAGGGAGGAGATCAAGTTAGAATAAGCCATCTACTGCAGTGTTATGTTCAAAAGTATTCGCATTCAGAAGTAAATGCTTATATTTCAGTGTTGTATAGAAAAAAGATACTTGGGTTTACTAAAAGTCCAAATAAAATGAAGAAAAGCTGTTAAGAGAAGGTGTATTTGGAGAACGTTTTGCAACACGGGGCTATGATTTGCTGGGATCGTAACACTCGCAAATATATAATCAACAGTAAGTTCAGTTTTGTTTTGATAACCGTCAATCACTGACAAACTGCCTGATCGGAGATCAACACGACATTTCCGTTTGGTTTAATTCCCGATATTGGTCAGTCAATCGCACCAAATCAAACATGTCTAAACGACGGTGTTCAGTGACTGTGACAAAAGAGAATAAGACCAGGTGTTCTAAAAGCGAAAGCGTCGTCTTCTCCATTTACGACACCCGCTGTGTGTAATACATTTTAGCATGTCCTTTCATTGTATCCCACGAATTGTGGTAGTTGCAGCAGAACTACAACCCACACATAAGAAGCAGAATTAAAATCTACCGCAGAAAGAAAGAACATATTCCCCTTTGAGACCATGATGGAGACAATCAACCTTGTCCATAGTCTTTATCAACCTGTATCTGTGGAAATCCAGATTTGTATGTTTATTCACGGATGTCATGATCTTTGAAACAAACTCTTGAATATCAAACTAGCTGCGACATGTCAACACCGTAAGTCGGAGGACATTCCAAATGGTTAATGAGGAAAGTGGCTGCAGTAGGAGATTCTGTAGTGTCCCTGATTTCAAGCGATGGAGGGTATATACGATTGACGTGGTCAATACATTTCTTGTTAGTTAAAAAACAGCGCATCGTAATCTGAAAGCAATATTGAAGGACTTATCTTGTTTTCTTATACTAGTACTGATAAGCTTTTCAATAAATTCATCCTCATTTGAAAAAAATACCAAGGGGCAGTTTATTCCAAAAAAGGACAAGAGGACAAGTGGGCTCTCCACTGGGCAACCTGACAACACCTATAAAAATTGTGTACCTAAGCAGTTTGATTATTGTTGTGTTTTATCTTACATGTATCTAATGCTTTTCTTACCAAAATGTATTCTAGCTACAAGATTACGGTAAAACATCAGTGACAAATAGTCCACAATAATAGTCAGCACCTTTTGACGTAAAATACTCATTAGAAGATGACACAAAGAAGCAACTATAAATTGTCGATTCAGAAAACGAAACAATGTAAGCATCTATTGCAGCATATATATAATGCGTCTGTTTCTGACGAATCAGGGGGAAGAAACATTAAAAGAAAGAAAATGAAGGAAAGTACAAAATATTCCGAAACATATGAAGAAACACAGCGAAAGGTGAACAAATTACCATAAAAACAACATAATGAAATACATGAAACATAGAAAAACAATTTGTAATTACAAATCATGAACTCATCGAAACCTTTATTTAGCGGAACACGTTAAGTGCGAAAAGAGCTAAAGCAAGGTTATTGTTTGTGAAGGTTTATGTGCAGTATTTCAGTAGATGCAGATAGCGAACATATCAAAACGAAACGTACGAAAATATCAACGAAGAGAAGAAGCTGCCATTAAATACATTTACTTTGTATCTAATTTACAAATATTTGGTTACAACAAATAAAGTAAGGGTATTTGAAACAAGCATACATATTTTTGTTTTCAAAACTAGGAAATGCTTCTTTGTTTATTTGAAAAATATGTTAAATGCATGTAAAAATAGTGACCACACAATCTTTCGCATCAAAAATATGATTTGTTTCAAAACGAAAATGATTTATGTTTAAAAAGCAGATGTTAAATGGATTATGACAACGTAGTATCTTTATTGCACTAAAAATCATCAATATTGTTTTTTAGCTTTATTATTTGTAAAATGTGACTGTATATTTGATAATTGCTGTGTTTAATGAGTATTTATAAACGCTCCCTGGACGATATCATCTTATATTTATTAATCAACTTTCGAACAATTGCCAGTTGTTGTGACCATTTTATCAGCCGATGTTTGGTGTAATGACTGCATAAATCGTTATGTGAATTTTACGGTTTTTTAATTACTGTAGTAAAATCAGTGTTCGATTTTTATTTTATTGTTATAAGCTTGTTTTACTCAAACATTTCTATAAAAAAAATCATGATACAATTATTTTCATTTCTCATGTAATTTCATGGTTGTAATTGCTGTGTTTTTAAGGATACTCATTCAGGGTTATTGATTTGTATAAAGCAATAACACAGTAGAAATCATACTAAATTGTTCACGTAGTATTGTTTTCAAAAGTTTATGATATACTGTAGACGTGCCATTTTATGTATTATATTAAAACGACGGCTTCTAGCTGAACTTATTTCAGTAATAACCAACATAATATATTCGGAAATCATTACAACGACATGCTGGTACTTCTGTATTGTGTTTATTAGAATAAATCATTCAAAGCAATGAGTTTATCCATACCAGCACAATGTCATTTCAATAGGCTTGAGAACTTTGATTCCAGTCGAACACCGGATTACCTATTGCCGTGATACACGACGCTATAGGGAGTGTATAAAGGCTATCTGTGAGATCGCGTGTTGGAAGATAATCAATGCATCGTATCACAGTTAGCTTTTATTCGAACGATGCTACGTACCTACCCTTTGTATGAAGCAATCTAACGGTTCTTGTCGTCGAGTTTTTTAATGGCATGGCTTATTGTCTGTTCATAACCATTGTCATTAGGGCGTTAAGTCAGCACCTTGGACTAACATCTACCGAACAACGATCGATATTCCCGACCGGAACTACAGGCATGGAAACATATGTGGATAAGGAACAAAAGATAAGAAGGCATGGCCAGTTCAGTAGCATCAAGATTTACCTTTTATTATTATTATTATTTAGGATATTTATTTAAACAAGTAATCATGTTCGCCATACATATACCTATATTTCGTATCGGTTACTCCCGATAACATGCTAAATTCAGATATGTTATTTAATTGCTATTATTTAACAAAATACGACTGCTTATTGAAGCTTGTATTGTTCTTAAGCTTTGAAGTCTGTGTATAGTTTTCAATTTGACATCGAATTTAAATAAAGTGTTTCAAGAAAAAATATATCGCAGCAAAATTATAATAAAAGTGGGTGAACTACCTATATATCATAGCCAAACACTACAAAACTAAAATTTGTATTCCTGAGTCGCGGAAGACTGCTGAATAAGAGCTCTATATGTCTATATTTAAATTGATTCGGTTAACTGTTGATGCAGTGCCGTATCAATTTAGCTAGATAGTAAAAGATGCTGCAAAAGAGTACTTGTACTAACCAAACGCATGAGAGAAATAAGTACATAAAGGTAGAAATGTATTTTTGGTTTAAGTATTTTTATAATGTAGTGGATATAAAAGTAGTATAAAACACCACCATTGTATTCGTCTTCATGTACGTTATGTAAATGCGTAATGTTTGGGACATGCAAAAGAATAAAATTAGATGAAGCAGTCAGAGAATTCGAAATATATATATAAATCGACAACATAGATAGCAAATTGAAACCATAGACGCCATGTTGATTGGAATGTCACGTGGTCTCGGTGGTAGATTTGTCCTACTATTGGCTCTTGCGAGACAAAAGAATCACCGCTTTCACGAGACACTCTTTGTGATTCACCTAATTCAAGTGTTCTGAACATCTCTGTACATATACATATCAAGAATATTGAAGGTAGAAATAGAAATGTAATTTTAAGAAATCACACAGGAATGAACCAAATACACATACACTTACAACATGAGTTACGAACGATCATGCTCAAATTGTAACACCATGTCGAACGGTACATGTGTTAAACATAAAAACGAAAAATAAACCAAGGCGAGACTATGCAAAATGTCACAATGATATGGGTTGTTGTTACATTTCAAAACTTATATACAGGCGTTCAAGCTTTTCTCTCCGAATGAAAAGTTTTCATTATATACAATTCATGTATTGTGTGTTGAATAACTCAGTGACATGTACAGTCCTCGACATGTGTCCATATTCAAAATGTACTCCAATCAGTATTTCCTCCCATAATGCAGTAAATGTAATATACTGCCCTATATATTTTATCTTTTTTTTCCATATATTTATATCTATATGCATAATATTAGTCAGAGCCGTCCAATCGCCGTTTTACAAAAAAAGGAGACGGATTAACATAAGTACTTTCTACTTGTTTTCGAATCCTATATGTTTATCATGTTTGCATTACTGGAAAATTATATCAATAATAAAATAAAGTTTAAACTAAGCTTTTCCACTGTATAAGATATATCAACATATTTGTTACATTATTGATCATAAAACGCTGCTCCAAATTTCACAATTTCCTATGAAAATAAATCGTGAATGATATTACATGATGATTGTTGTCCTGGAGGACTTATTTAACATTGCATATAACAGAAATATATTGTACTTGTGCAATTGGAACTGTCAAGCGTATGAGGAATTTGAAATGTGAGGAATGCTATGTAGGAGGCATGTTAGTCTAGTGATAGGACGCCGGGCTCGTGACCGAAGGGTTGCGTGTCCGAGTCACGGCACGGCACTGTGTTGTATCTTTGAGCAAAAATACTTTATTCCGCTTGTTCCAGTCTACTCAGCTGTAAACGAGTACGTGGTTGGGCAGTGCTAGAATTGTTGAACGCTAGCTGCTAGCGTCGAAATGGCAGTTCCGACTGTATGCTCCCCAGGGAGTTGAGAAAGTTATTGGCTGGTTGCAAAGGCCCTATAACCACGGATAATAATTTGTGAACAGCTTTGAGACGACCTACGAACTAGGTTGTGATAAAGCGGTATATAAGAATCCCGCATTATAATTATTAGTTATGTAGATGTATAAACGATGGGGCAAAGATGTTGATTGATTGATTTCGAAGTTTTTCCGTACTTTTGACGGATAATATCATATAAAGTTAACCAGAAAACACCACTTGAAAAGAGTAACAATCTAGACAGAGTAGCGGTGAACACTGACGAAGATGCGGAATGTCGACAACGTATTACCCAGGCATAAAAAACCCATCGAAGTCAACATAAAGGTTAAATCAGAATATTTAGCAAACAACATAACAAGCATGAAAACTCAGACGCTAAAAATAACACTTAGATGAAAACTTACATTTCTTAAATTCGTAAACATCGTGAACATACTTGAACGATAGTAGATATACATACACAACACCTAAGTGTCAATGAAATATTTTGGAAAATGTCCAAGGTGTCAATAAGTCTATTTTTAAAGTCAAGATAGAATTTGACAGGTCCGGCTAAATTGTTTCAATTAGGATTCGGTATATCACTAAGAAATGCATCAGGGATATGTTAGCGTAATTACACATACGATCAGTCCTATGGTACCCAATAGTTACCAATGGTTAATCAAAGACCGTACCGACGACTTTCCTATAGACACAATAACTCTGTAATTGTAAGCTGCTCAGTCTGCCAATACGATGTATACAAACTAGAATTCTTATTTGAAATGCGGGATTGCTATTCAGCTACCCTCATCCAGCTGGAGAACGCATTTCGGTTTGATTCAATTTTCTCTCTTTCAATTCAATAGTCTTTAAAATCCACGTTCAAAACTAAAACATGTGGGTATCTAAGATGGCATATTTGATTAACTATTTTAAAATGGTATTTACAGAATACAGCAAAACAGGATATCGTAATAAGAATCCAAAAGAGAAGAAAAAACAAAATAAAAGTCTATCACAAAGTTGCTTCGGTTAATATTTTCTTTTTTTGAGGTTTGACTTGAGTAATAACCACCAGCTAACTTCCATCTATCCTTGCAGACCAATAAAACCCCATGTTTTATCCAGTACTGACAGATAAAAGCTGACACGTCCGGAAAACCGTATTCCTTAGAGAATACGACTTAATCGTAAAGACAGCAGTGTTCAAGAGAAAACCAGTAAAGGTCGCAAGAGGTTGTCTGGTGACATATTCAGATACACTTGTAATGGCCAAGTGAAAGCAGATGTAGACTTAGGGATATTCTAAAGGACATAGTAAATATGACAAGCTCACAGTAAAATGTTCTAGACCTTGTCTGGCGACTTATCCATATATATACCGATAAATGTCCAGAGATAATATGACAGGATGTAGCAAATACATTACATGACCCGCAATACTTTCCAGAGTATGTCTGGTGACTTTCACAGATTTATTGGGTATGGGCTAAGAAAAGTATATGTTGATATTAAGATGTGCTTACATCAGTTACATGAAATCTGGTAAAAAATGTAACCAGCAATGATATTTTAAAAAATGTCTGTCTAGTGACCGGTACATATAATGGCTTAGCGAAGCTTTAGATACACGAATAAGGAAACAAAACATCCCAGCAATAGTTGCAAGGAGTCGTCTGTTAAATATAATGGATGGCGGTTAACCCTGAGTATGCTGTAAAAATGTATACGGTCAAATAGCAGCAAGACATGGGAAATATTAAGGATCATCGTGCAACTGCCTAAAACTGTAACCTTACATTGGGAACTTTATTTAACATGGCATGACTATAGCTCTGTTATATCATTTCTGAAAATAATGCTGAGAATAATTTTGTGCCAGACCCAATTACCAAAAAATTGTACGGATTTTTTATGTGATAAAACAACAATGATACATTTTATCATATTTCAATGAGTAATCAAGGATTAAACAGTAGACTACCCTTTATTAAAGTGTTTGACATAGAAAGAATAATTAGCTACCAAAGGGATGCTATGTATCAACCTTGAGCGACAATGCCATATACTGTGATGTGGTGATTTTGACCAATTATGCTGATTTTAAGAGTTGAATTATTTCTTGTTGAAAGGTTAGTCTAAACAGATTCTATATGTATTCCGTTCTTTAAAAATCTTAAAGATATCAGATGCGCAAAAAACATTACACCACATTTTTTGAAAGTAACGACATTTGTTGTTCGTACAACGTGGAAGTTTTTCTGTTTGAGCAGTATTTTGCAAAAATATCCTATGATAAATCTGGAACAATTAGTATCCAAATATAACACAAAACAGGGTTCGACCATTTTCAGATTTGTTATATGTATATTTTTAAAAATAATTTCTATGATATAGTTAACGTTTGATGACGCAAACATCTCACACCCTTCCGACACCCTTGATGTCACTATAAATGACACAGACATCTCGTGTCAGGAGATTCCGTTCTATGAGAACTAAAGGTTCATTACAATATGTTGGTTAACCAGAGGCAGACTTTGTTACCACATGGGACACTTAACAACTATAAAGGACTTTTCTGCTGACAAAGAGAAAGTCAAGGGACTTTGTGCCATCGTCTGAGGCCAAATAACACTGATGACATTTAAAGGCACTTCAATGGTAATTGTAGTGAAAAATATTGCTGATGGATTAAGTACATGAAACAATAAAGGAATTGCTATATATTCATTAAGTTGTTTTCTTGTTAGTTTTAGTAATTAGTATTAGGACAAGGAAATATTTGACGTATTGCGTACACCAATTTTGTATTATAATGTAATGACGCTACGTAACAAGGAAATTTAAAATACGTCATCCTATACTTTAACGAAACATTTTAAAGCTAGTTGCTGTATCACGGCTTTCTTGATATATACTTTCTAATGCAAAGTTGCTTTCTGTTATTTCACCTGTGGCGGTTTTTATTACACAAACAGAACATGTAATGTCGTGCCTGAAGCTTACGAACAAGATCAATCTCTCAATTTATAAATCAGAGTGTTATCTTCAAGAATATTTTAAAAGATTTTACATGAAAGAACTTAAGAAAATGTCATTGATACGTGTTTAGTTTATGACTTTTATATTAAACCGTATCAACGGTTTTATATTAAACCGTATCAACAATAGACCCTCATAGCAGCCATAGAGGTGATGATGTTAAAGCTAATTCGAAATGACAAATTACAGAATGCATCAACGGCCAGTATTGACACAACGCAAATATATGTTTAAAATTTAAATCGATGAAAAATATAACAATAGTAACCGAAGAAAATTACAACTAACGGAAAATAGTACTAACAAAAATATAAAGGGAGGCAACCCAAGATTATCCGGATAGTTAGCTTGGTCCTGCACCATATGACTCTCCTGCCGCGATTTCCGTGTCAAGCTCAGGCAAGTAGGACACATAGGATCTGATACAACATGAGCGTGTCTATAATCATGATATACACAGAAGGAGGAAATAAGGTTATAAGTGGGACTAAGATACAACCACGCATATTAAAGCCTGGCTCTTAGTCAACAGGAGGCAACAATCGAGAGAAGATTTTCAGACTTAATACAAGCTCCGGAATGACAAATCAACAGCGACATGACAAATCCTACTGAGAAAAGGAAAGTGAACGATCGAGCAATTTAAGATGTCACGATTGTCATGTAGTATAATTGCTGAATAACAAGTTGGTTTATTTGGTGCATTTCATTGCAGGATCTCAAACTTAAATTTTATGTAAGTATTTTCTTTCAAATATTCTTATTCAAAGACAAGATATCATCAATATTTCCAAAGATGAAGTTAAATGATTGGGCAAAACCCTCCGTTTTTGATAGTCCAAATATAAATTCAACTTTATGGATACAAAATACAGATCGATGTGAAATGATGGACAGTCATCTTCTATTGGAGTATTGGTAATCTGTTCAAACAGTTTCCCATCATATTAAACAGTCATTTTGAAAACAAATATCATCAATGAGAACATTTTCCTCTTTTGTTATTTTTCCTTGTAAGCAATCGTTTGTAAAATTCATGACACACTCGCCTTGTTGTCAAATACAGCAACGAACCTCAGTGATAAACTGTAATAAAGTTTGAAAAACACTTCAGCTTTCTGCACCGACCTTCTATTATCTTTATTACACAGAGGCTTCCTTACTTCGAATAGCCAGTGATAATTTTGATTCCTGTTATATCGACACTATATTGTATAAATGATGCTCAAACCCAGGATTGTTTAGTTTTTTGGCTGTCTGTATTGTCCACATCTTTGCCAGAATAATTTCGTTTATTTATTTTTCAAATTCACTTTTTGATTACAACGTCGAAATGATTATATGTTGCTTATATCGAAAGCAGACATATTTTCTACGTGATTTTATCTCGTTGTATATCAAACATCGGACTTTTATCAAGGAAACCCAACATTTTGAAAGCCCGCTGAAACATGGATTCAATGGAAATAGTATTGGTATAATGATTAATCTAATAAAGATGTACATCTTCAGTTATTAAATCACACAATGTCATTGGTTCAATGATACCCACTTATGTCTTACATTGTACGAAATAAGTATCTTGTCATTCGCCCATTCTCTGCATATATAGTTTGTAGAATGGTAGAATGGAGAAGGGAACCATTTCAGTTGCTTGAATACAAAGACACGTCAACATAAACATTTGATGTTTATCTGCATTGTTGACCAGAACACCATAGAAACAGCACTTTTAATGTACACAAATCAGAATTTGCCTTTCGTTTTCTGTCTATTTGGAAGGTTTCCGCTATATCATGTAACATGTCACTACGATTGCTAATGGTATGTTCACCTGTGGTAATAAATGTTCTGAACCAATTCACAGCCACTGTACAATTAATAAATCAACAAGAAAAAGGTAGAAATAAATGTGACGATAGATATTGCCTCAGGACCTCGTGTGAGAACATCAGATAGCATCAGAGACCTATTTTAAACTGGATGTTTGATATTTTCCCTTAAAAATAATATCCTTATGTATGAAAAAATTAATTGTCAGTCAATGAGTGTATAAAATGATGTCTTATTTCAAAAAGAATAGTTATTTACCAATTTTATCTTCGTCGTAGTAATTTACTATTATTAATACTTTTTGTTACATAATATGTATACAAGTGGCAAATTGTACTTATGAAACAAAAGGCAAGAAAATAGAGATTTGATCGAGGAAAGCGCGTATAGAATGAGGGCATATAGAGATCAGAGGTGATCAGAGGTCGAAGAGTTATACTGATAAAATTACTTAATATGAACAAAATCCGTATGGATGCATTATAAAACAATTTAAATCTAGTAATATTGGAAAAAAGAATATAACTGAAAAATTACTTTGGCAGAATATGAAAAAGTGAATTGACGCATAACTGTATATTGTGTTGTTGAGACCACCAAGCAATAACACATGCACGAACAAAATAGAACAAGTCATTTGATCGACATAGGAAGACCACCCATATACAGCGTGATTGGTGGACCCCTAATACGAGAAACTGAAATGAGCTATAACCATCTGATGACACTGAGGGATACTACTGTTAATGGCGTTAGGTATGAATTGAGGTTGTTTGACACTGATCTTGTACCAGAGGAAGAAAAAACAATTTTGCATGATTTAGATTGGTTTATCAGCAGTCAAAACTTTAACTGATACAGGGTAATTACGTGATATCTGAGACAAAAACTTGAAAAATCAATGAGCTAGGAGCGATTTCAAAATCGCTGGCAAAAGAATCTGGTTAACAACGCTAGCCAGTCGCGACATGCGTCTCTAACTAAATGTCTATATTGTGGAGGACCTGAATGATCGTGCAGTCACATGGATACGTTGTGTAAGGCAAGCAATGAATCATATCACATCGTACGGGGATTTGCTAAGCACACAGATGTTTTTCTTCATAATATTGAATGTGGCGGTCCTTCTTATCCCCCTACACAAATTCGGTTAGACAGTTATTGATGACCTGGTTATTTAGGCATTGTAGGAAATGAAACTGAGCAGTGCCACTTTGCAGTTAATACATTACACTTTGTGCTTATAAAGCTTGGTTTCTCAATTAACCGCTCAAATCGTATCGGCCCCATAATACACTTGGTGTCTATAAGTGAAGAAATTGATTCGTTAAAATACCTCTAGATTAACCCTAGAACATATCTTCTATATTATGTTGAAAATGCAAGGGCAAGCAAAGCTCATCTAGAATTATTGTGCGACAAACAAAGCTTGGTTTCTCGAGTGTTTTGTGGTATTAAGACTTTTCAACGCACGCTGATATCATTAAAAGACTATCAAATAACGCAAGCAGAAGTCCTACGTTCGTCTGCCTTAAGCAAGATCTCTCAAGGTAGCTTGTGTTTTGTATCATGTTTAATGAGAAATATAACAAATTAGACTATTGTTGTAATGGAAATGGTTGTGATTCCTGTAGTAGTATGCTGCTTGTGGTGAACATTTCTTTGCAAAATATGTGCTTACATATAAAGATAATACGTCAGCGGTAAATAAGGACTCCCCCGTAATGAAGTTAGCAAATATATGATGTGTTTCCCTGTTTAGTTTCATGCTTATACCAACCATCGCGCGCTTGCAATGTGTGGCTTACATGTGCTTGCGATAATTACAATACCCTAATGTACAACCTACTGCCACCCTTTGCGTATTCCAACTTTTGTAGAACATTTTCCTAGGCACATGTCAATCCGATTTCCTCTACGATGATACGATGTAGAAGCTCTAAAATAAAGGCGTAAGACGATAAAACGTACACACCATGCGCAGCTCAACTAAATTGCTAGTGCACCTTAATATTGTGAGGCTATGGATTATGTTTGCTTCCCGGCATCATTCTGAATGCTCCAGGTGTATACTGCTGATACCAATCAATAAACCTAGATCCCCATACCATAAAGCATCAAGTATTCGCTCACCCCGTTCAGGGATCTGCCAGGTGACTGGAGTATTAAAGGGTGTAAAACGTTAACAAGATGTGGCTCAAACCCCAGGGATGCTGCAAACTCGCAATTACTTTAGTCGGTAGATGGACTTTCTGAGTTGTTTCAGTTCTATTAAACGTTCTGGTATACCTGTCTGTCAGTGCTCTTTGGTTTGATCCGTCCTGGTAACATTACTGTTCTTTGAACTGTTAACCCATCAAGTTTATGGGGTGATTCCTTATGCCTTCGAGTATATGCTATCCTTGAGTAATACGCAGGCTATTCAGTTAAAAATTGATAAAAGTATTTCTACTGTTACGTATCGTAACAGACAGTGTGCTGGAATGCAAATTACAAGACGCGAAATTAAATACAGTCGTCTCTAGTGTGACGTCCCTTTGCCTCAATGTACAATATGGCGCCAAACTGTAAGCTGGCAGCTAGCGTTGTATTTTGCGTGCTTAAAACTGCCATGCCGACCTACCGATTGGCATCCGTATCCTGACTAGAAGTTACATAATTTGCGATCGTTATATTGTGCATTGCTCGAGGAGAGGATTTTTATATCAACAATGGAATTGTAACATTATACAGTTACCCAGCTGGATGACTAATGTTGTTGTCTTTTATGCAATGGAAAAAAAAACGTACGAAAAAGAAGAAACCCTACCAACATCAACTTTATAGTGACAAGCTCATTAATATCTGTTGTTAGCTGTGAAATAGTAAGGCCTATTTAGTTTAAATATCAAATGAAATAAGCAAAATCTAATATGATGTTACAAATGGGATAGGAAACTAACAAAATAGCCGAACTGTTTTGTTGGAGTGATATTAGAGATGACGGTAGATCTAGAAGCCTTCATCTAGAAAGCGGATATATTAGCAGTATCTGCTTCTATACAGCAAGCTATTTTAGGTCAAACATATTAAGGAACCGTAGCATAAATTATGGGAAACCAAAATGTAATGACAAGTTATTTGCTTATCATGGCTGACCGTCACTTAAATTTACTACCCCGGCGCAATTTGTTCTTAAAAAACCCAGAACATATATTTTTTAAACACACTTGCATATATACAGATTTGTGTTGAAATTATAATCAGGGTATTCATATATAGAGTGTAAATAACAAAATAAACAGTACTACCGTAAGGGTATAAGGAAACGCGCAACGCATCATATCAAAGTTGTGTTAATCTTGCCTAAGAGAGGATGAGTTATGACCATCATTACAAGTTGTGGGAGTGTATTGTCATGACGGTGTGATACATGAGTTACATTACGTCAAAACAGGTTACGTCAGCAGACATCATGATCTTTGTTAAGCTGATGTTATTTGTCGTAAGAAAAGGAACACGTTACTTGACCTTTCAGTCATATTTGTATAACATTGCTCGTCACAACTTCACAAGTATGGTTTACAATATTAAGTCTTGGAAAAAAATCAGCACCTACGAATTTTTAACAGTGATTTCTTTGTAAATGATAATGTAAATAAATAAATCTATCAGTCTATTAGGTTGTTTTGTTGCTTTTGTTTTTACTATATTGCAATAATTTAATAGTAAATACATGACATTGAATTTGATGTTTCTCCAACCCGCATTATTTTATTTTAAAATAGTCCCGACCCTTTTGAAACGATAATTCCCTATGTAAAATGTAGCTTTGAAGGATCAGCATCGTCATAATGCTTTATATTAGTTAGTCAGTCTTCAAATTAGATCGCCAGGAAAAGCGAATGTTCGTTGTAGTATTTCGTTGTTGAATTACATGGTTAATTAATACACAAAAGTCGCAGAATATATGACAGAGAATTGTAAGTTAATTGATTATAGATGGTAATCAGTCACCACTCTTTTAACGTGAAATCACTTGCTATTTTAGCTTCAATTCTAAAAATACTATTCTATGTTTCGAATTGAAAAACAAAATTCCTTTTCATTAACAGAAAATTGCTACAAGTATATGATTTATGCAGTAATTCAGACTGTCAATGGTTACCCATGAGAAAGAACTGTGCTTATTTCCTAGAATATGTGTTTGCATACGAGTCAGAATGTAATGAAGTGCTTATCAGGACTACATTGTAATAACAAGATCTTCGCCAAGTACAATAATTTCACTTTTAACAATATGCTGTCTTTACACAACTAGAAACTAATTGGCCTTTTCAACTTGAAATCAGGGACATTACAGATCTTCTACTTCATCCGCTTTTTACCCTGAGCCTTATGTAAGCCATGACCAATGGGGACATCTTAACTCTTAACTTTCCGTTTCTTGGAAGTAAAAGTCTTGCCCCCTCCACAAATGTAGTTTGCATTGGTTTTTAATAACTTGCTTCGAAAATCATGAATTCCTTGATAATTGCTGGTGACTGAATGTTAAACATACTACACAACGTTTTGAAAGATGCGGGTTGATGAAGATTTAAAGTTTGACGGCATCATGTTCCCATTGTTGATTGTTTTGTTGGTAATCAAGTTGGATGGTTTTGATAAGCCTCATTAGAGTGGCTTGTGGTTACATTGTTACTACCTCGGGTCTCAATTGACAACGTGACATTTCTCTGATTAGACTGAGACTTTCATGTTTTTTCAGTCAAGGAAAGGGTAAAAATGAGAAGATAGAAAAAGCATTGCAATTTTTGTGGTTTTTTTTTTCTTTTGCTCTTTTTAATTCGCCAAAGATCTCTATTAAAACTTGCATATATTCTGTCTTACGTTCGGCAATCTGCAAATCACAAATCACAGTTTTATTTACAGTTAGGATTTTTTCCCCGTTTTAGGTATGATAAGAACTCTATGTTAAGCTTTACATTGTGGTTTCCGTTTTGATTAGGGTGTTGATGCAACATGTATGTCTCTGTATTACAAGTTGATTTCAAGATACCTTCATAAAATGTCATTGTATGTTATTGAATCCTTCACAATATGTATACATGTTGAGGACATGTAGGAATACAATCTATCTCCTATCATAAGCATAGGACATTCACACGTATTCCAGAATTCGTTGTGTTGAAAAAGACGACGTTTGAGGATTATCTCTATTTGTTGCGACTAATTATCATTTGTTTTTTATATAGTTTTATATTTATAGTTGATAAAATGCCTCTCATAAACAAGAAAAAAACGCATGTTCTTAATCGTTAAAACAAGGGCCAAATATGAATTCATCAAAATTTACGTTCATACCCTAAATTGGAGCAAATCAGACATGACCTGATATTCGTGAAAGATAAACATCTTCTGTGTCATTGGCGACATATGCATCTAGGTCAAACCAAAGAAATGTTGCGTTTTGAACGTGAGAGAAATGTGGAAATGACGATCACAACACAAGAAACAGAAACTAATTTAATAGAAAACTTGTTCAAATCGCATATGGAAATAGAAAAATTCCCAACTGAATAACTCCGAGCATGAACTTGCCCGTATTCTATATCAGACTGCATCTCTCAAAGCCGTGTGTTGTAAATACCATGTAATAATTGTAATAATTTGATTAAAAAGAAGCTTCAATGCAATTTGATTACGTCAAAATTTTTGTACTATCACCTTTTTCCTTTATAAGCTCTCGGAGGTGGAGTGATGCGTTTTCCTCCCCGTTTGAATGGTTTTAATAGTCCATGTGTCCTTGTTCTTGATAACGTTTTGTTTCATTTCATTTTTTAAATGAGAACATTATCATATTGTTTAAATTCCTATTGACTTCGATAATGTTCATGTTGCAGATTTTGCTAACAGCACAGCAAGTGATCCTTTCCATTATCAATTTTTCACATGAATAATTTACAGCAATTGAATGGAAGAGATCTGGACTGATAATATCGACAATTTATTAGCGAGTGACAACATTGTTTGAGTAATGTGCCATCCTATTTTCGTAATGATAGTAATCCTTCTCTCTCAAGGGAGTGAGGCTATACAAAGGTGTCATTGGTGTATCTAGGACTGTGTTCCTCCTCTGGACAAATGGCCACAGTCATCCATTTGATATATTGAGTACAAAGACGTTCAGTGGTGACATCGCCTCATTTAGTTGAGTATATACTTACAATAAATATAATCTGCGTTATAGACATTCATCTGACGTATGCAATGTGTTTAATAAGCTCTAACAAGTAATCTGCCACTTACCCACCGACGTAAGGCCCATTATACGTACTACTTCACGATTTGAGTGGGTGTTCTATTGACAACTGATAGAAATCGCACGTCCAGCTTGGTCATCTATGAAATTGCAATAATTTGTAAAAATGGTCATGGCTGTCATTGTGACAACAACCAGACTCTATAACTAGTACAACTACAAATCAACTTACAATACCGTTGCACAATCTGGTGTAATGTGTTTTTACTTATTATTATTTTGACGAAATCAAACAAAATAAAGGTTCGACATTATTGACCTTTTAATATAACGCTTTGTTACTGTGACGTCATTTTACAGTCGTCGCAGTCGTGTTAATTGCCATTGTTTCAGATTCCCGATTTGAAAAAGCCAATATGAACATTAAAACGGGACAAACAATTTAACTTTTTGCGTAAAAGATGACATACATATAATGTACTTAATTATACCATATGCATGTATAGTTTGATATGACGTCACAAATTAAGCTCCATTTATTGCGCAAACGTACACGTGGCCGTAAGAATGAAGATGTGTTCGTCGAAAAAAAACACGTGTGCAATCAAATACGAGCGAAAAGGTATATGTGCCGTTGGCGATTTATACTTGTCCATTTAAGATTGGTTAAATAAAGGAATCAGTGTGTCTCTGGAAGGTTTAGCTGTTGTTCTATCCCCATGATATAGGATTGAATACCAGTAAACAGAAACGTAGACAAGCAGAGAGACAGTGGCGATGGATCGAATTAACCGTTCACCAACTGATTTATAGAGAGCAATGTCGGCTAGTTGGTTCACTGCTCTTTCAGTCAAAGAAGGCTAATTATTCGGAAAAAAATCGAAGGATGTGGCAAGGATAAAAAAACAACTTTTTAGACTCACCAAAAACCTAATGGGACAGAAATGTGAAATTATCTTACCAAGATGTAATTCTGAAAAAGACTTCGCAAGCAAGTTCAGTGATTACTTTCTGAATAAAATCAGCTCAATCAGGAAATATATTACCGAAGTTAACACCTCTGCTGACATTGACATCTCTGTCATGACTGCTGACATTGCATTTGATGAGGAACCATTGACAAAGCTCTCACCAACAACCCAGGACGAGTTGCGCAACATTATCATGACCTCGCAATCCAAGTCCTGTGAGCTTGATCCACTGCCTACAGACCTATTAAAGCAATGTCTTGAAGCACTGCTTCCTTTGATTACCGCAATCATGAATAAATCATTGGTTGAGTCAAAGGTTCCATTATGTTTCAAGAAGGCACATGTCAGACCATTGTTAAAAAAGCCTGGAATGGACAAGGAGGAGTTGAAAAACTACCGCCCAGTTTCAAATCTGCCTTTTCTGTCTAAGATCTTGGAGAAGGTTGTGTCCCGGCGTTTAGAGGTTCATCTCCATGCAAACAGTCTCCATGACAACATGCAATCGGCCTACCGCATGGGACACTCTACTGAGACGGCCCTCCTACGTGTACATAGTGATATAGCTTCTGCATTGGATAACAAGTGCAGAGCGGTGCTTGTCATGCTGGACTTGTCAGCTGCATTTGACGTCATCGACCATGGCATACTTTATAAACGTCTGGAATACTCTTATGGAGTGACTGATACCGCACTATGCTGGATACAGTCATACCTGAGTGAACGACGACAGTGTGTTGCCATCGGATCTGCCACCTCACATGACAAAGTACTAGATTTCGGGGTTCCTCAAGGGTCGGTGTTAGGACCACGAAAATATTGTATGTACTCCAAACCGATTGGAGAGATTTGTCGTCGCCATAGCCTTCGCTATCATTGCTATGCTGATGACACACAAATTTACATGGTCATAAAACCACAGGACAGTTGGAATACAGTCTCAGAAAGTCTGGAAGCTTGTCTGACAGATATCAGTATCTGGATGAACGCCAACATGCTTAAACTTAATCAGGAAAAGACGGAACTAATCGTCTTTTCCCCAAAGTGTCAGCAAACAATGGCTCTCCAGCTCAAGGTTGGTGCCAGAACTATTGAGACTGTTCCAGCTGTTAAAAACCTAGGGGTATACTTTGACAGTTCTCTGAACATGGAGAAACAAGTGAACGCTATTGCCAAATCCTGTTACTACCAGATCAGGAACATCGGCTGTATTCGGCAGTTTCTAACTGCAGATGCATGCAAGATTTTGGTGCATTCACTTGTTACCTCTCGGTTGGATTATGGTAACGCCCTGCTCTGTGGTATATCTGACAAACTAACTAGTCGTCTGCAGAGGGTTCAGAACACTGCAGCACGGCTAGTTACTCGTACTCGAAAGAGAGAGCACATCACACCTGCGCTTTATTCGTTGCACTGGTTACCTGTACGATACAGGTCGCAGTACAAAATTCTGGTATACACATACAAGGCACTGAATGGAACAGCTCCTCAGTACCTACAGGAACTTGTTACCCTGTATCAGCCGTCAAGATCACTGCGGTCGGAGTCAGAATCTTTGTTGTGTGTCCCAAAATCTCGTACTGTGACCTACGGAAACAGATGCTTTGGGAGGGTTTCGGCTACGTTGTGGAATAGCTTACCATCTGCTATTAGGAAGTCGAATACCCTGGCCAAGTTCAAGAGGGACATAAAAACTCACCTCTTCACGTCTGCATTTTAGAATCTTTGCAAAGACGTCATGTAAATACCACCCTTTTATTTGTTCAATTATGTGCACATTGCTTGTTAAATGTATGCAAGTGATTGCAAGCCTTTGTTGTTTGTTTTCACAATTATAACCATTACTATTATCCATATGTTGTAAAGCGCCTTAGAGTAATTTTACAAATTATATAGGGCGCTATATAAATGCTGTATATTATTATTATTATTATTATCACAAGAATTGTTTACGGACGGACGACGGACCACGGACGCAGGGTGATTTGAATCTGATGGTGGGCTAAAAAGAAAGTAAAGGGACATAACTCTTAATGTAGACTCCAATTTAAGTAATTTGTGCTGATCTGACAGATCTGTCAATTCAAGATCTATCTGTACACCAAACTCAAGAAGAATTACACATTATTATATGTTTCGCATGTCTGAAATTGTCTGACATTGTCAGTATGGTAAGTTTTAAGCAAAACTTCAAAACTATCTAAAATTTCTGGATATTTTTTTCCAAAAACAACGGGAAGAAAATCTACATTTTAAAGAAAGTGGTAGTTATGGGAGCACCCTATATATATGTTATAAACATAAAAATATT
The DNA here is from genome assembly GCF_002113885.1 of Mizuhopecten yessoensis. Taxonomy (NCBI): domain Eukaryota; kingdom Metazoa; phylum Mollusca; class Bivalvia; order Pectinida; family Pectinidae; genus Mizuhopecten; species Mizuhopecten yessoensis. Next base: position 638,551 of record NW_018408551.1, read on the forward strand.
GGTACTTTGCAAAACAATAAGCAAATTTCGCAAAACCACCAATTCTCAAAAATCACCTAAACATGACATATTTTATCTAAAAGGAAATTTGGAACTTATAGAAGTAACAAACTATATCCGATATATAACAGAAAAATATGTAGGGAAATCATGTGAGGGACACAACTCACAGAAATATTATCCAAAGGAAGACAATCAATCATAACCGCACAAATACTAAGAGTACATAGTGTTCCTAGTTTAAAACAGAGAGTATGAGTATTACTTGAAACAAATTTTAAAATCATATAAGAAATAATTATCAGGGACACCATCTAAATGAAAATTAATTGATTGATATAACAGTCGAGATGCATTAAAAATCCTCCCCACATGGAAAGTAAAACAAGCATTACAGTAAAATGTTCAAACCTGGCGTGCATGGTGCAAAGTTTCACCTTTTGGCCTTTTGTAACTTTCAGCTTTCTTGGCGAATTTTGTGCACTTTTAAATATCTCCCATTCTCATCAGATGTATATAAGGTGCATAACAAATGGAAAAATAAAAATATGAATGATAAACTGGCAGAATAAGATGTATAGGAAAGCAAACAAAGGGGCACAACTCTTCGGGTTCGTGAAAATCCAGCCCTTTCTTTCTTCTATTTTTAGGATGATTATACACCAAAGTGAAATAACTTTGCCTACTGCAACTTCTGACAGGTCAATGACCCCTGATGAGACTCATTTAGCTGTCAAAAATCAGACTAAAAAGTACTGCAGTACAATTTTATGTCAATTTACGTATTAGTGGATTTTAACACCACTGTAAATATGAATGTTGAGCAGAAATATTTTAACATTTAAGCGAACACATTTTTTTT
>NW_018408551.1:642630-664529 GCF_002113885.1 Mizuhopecten yessoensis
GGAGCACCCTATATATGTTATAAACAAAAAAATATTGGTACCTTGCAAAACAAAAAGCAAATTTCGCAAAACCACCAATTCTCAAAAATCACCTAAACATGACATATTTTATCTAAAAGGAAACTTGGAACTTACAGAAGTAACAAACTATATCCGATATATAACAGAAAAAAATGTGAGGAAATCATGTGAGGGACACAACTCACAGAAATATTATCCAAAGGAAGACAATCAATCATAACCGCACAAATACTTAGAGTACCTAGCAAGTGTTCCTAGTTTAAAACAGAGAGTATGAGTATTACTTGAAACAAATTTTAAAATTATATAAGAAATAATTCTCAGGGACACCATCTAAATGAAAATTAATTGATTGATATAACAGTCGAGATGCATTAAAAATCCTCCCCACATGGAAAGTAAAACAAGCATTACAGTAAAATGTTCAAACCTGGCGTGCATGGTGTCAAGTTTCACCTTTTGGCCTTTTGTAACTTTCAGCTTTCTTGGCGAATTTTGTGCATTTTTAAATATCTCCCATTCTCATCAGATGTATATAAAGTGCATAACAAATGGAAAAATAAAAATATGAATGATAAACTGGCAGAATAAGATGTATAGGAAAGCAAACAAAGGGGCACAACTCTTCGGGTTCGTGAAAATCCAGCCCTTTCTTTCTTCTATTTTTAGGATGATTATACACCAAAGTGAAATAACTTTGCCTACTGCAACTTCTGACAGGTCAATGACCCCTGATGAGACTCATTTAGCTGTCAAAAATCAGACTAAAAAGTACTGCAGTACAATTTTATGTCAATTTACGTATTAGTGGATTTTAACACCACTGTAAATATGAATGTTGAGCAGAAATATTTTAACTTTTAAGCGAACACATTTTTTTTTACAATCCTTTTAATAACAGATTTAGGGAATGAAGGGTTTAAATGTTGTTTGTTGATGTTTAGTGGATCGAAGAGATACATGCAAAACTTTTTTTTTAAACACAGTATTCTAAAAGATATGATTAAGGTTTCAGACTCTTTTCGGTTATCCGCATCTTGTGAGGAAACTCCATGTATTGTAGCAGAAAAATGTCAACAAATAGTATGAAGTATAGTGCAGTTGATATAGAAAGCTCAATTCCTGCTATATATTTGTAGTAAAGTTGTCAAAGAATCAGATATTTCTTATACATATGACTTAAAAGTGGTTGCGAGGATTTATAAAACCCAAAAAACAAACTGATTCCTATCCCTTATTCCGTCTTTGCGTATTGCAGAGTTATCTTCTCTTGTGAGCAGGTATTGATTGTTACGTCATTTGTTTGTGAGAGTAACGTCATCAATTTCCGAGGAAAAGAACGTAATTTTCTCACACAAGCCAATGATGTAACAATCAATACCTGCTCACAAGAGAAGATAACTCTACAATACGCATAGACGGAATACAAAGAACAGTGTGGAAATATAGATGAACTGAAGGTATTGAAAATAACGTCAGGTTATTCGGGTAAAATGGACTCCCATCCTAATTTTACAAATTCATGTGTTTATACAGACTCCCTTAAGAAAATTAAGACACATTCCATACATGTTTTCAGCCGTGTTCTCTAAGCTTTCAAATGATTGAACCTGGCACAGGGACTTGGCACAAATTACCATCCTATGGTCCCCCTTTTTTACCATACATTATATAATACACATATATTAGAAAGTAATACCAAGTCCCTGTGCATGTAAATAACAATGGCGGCACCCAGTACCAATTTGCCTTGTGGACTATATGTCATGATTTATGTAAAAAAACAAAGGAGGACAATACTTAAAAAAACATTTTCTGTATATGATCAGCTGGTAGAGATAATTGACCATATTCTAACTGTAAATGATAACCAAGGGAAATTCATAGGCGACCAGTGCTGAAATAATCTTGAAAGTTTAAAGTTTTGCTAGTAAAGTGTCTATGCAAGGTGGCAGGGGAATTAAACACAAGGCTAAATCTGCCATGGTTGTCTAGTACAAATTTAAATTATGAACCCTTGGCTATTAAAGATGGTGAGATAACGAGTTTAGATCGTAAAATAAGGTGTATTCAGTAGTATGCTCCAGTGAAATTAAACTATAAAGTCAGCATCAGTCCAGCGCTATCACAAGGAGACAAACATGAACATTCCATAGACTCCAAAAACACAAATTAAATATGCACAAACTCACCACACGCATGCATCTAGCAAATGGGGGAGGCCATCCTTAAATGACCATGTATAGCTGTTGATAGGACGCACATTAAACAATACTAAATCAAACCTGAAGTTTATTTTGACATAAAGATCTTATTTATTTGGATAATTTCATGGAAATGATGACTTGTTATTGTAAACAAATGATTTGTTAATTTCAGCTTGCATGCACTGTATGAATGTTATTTTAATAACATTGTACCCAATTGAGTCCATGATTGTCGTGAAGTGGTGCTTTATTTGAATTTAATACATTTGATGCTCTATTACCTGATTTGGAACGCATTCGTAGCCATACCGAGACAATACAATACTGTGGTATAACTGTATATATATATTGTGTACATAGTTTAAGCGTCTGCGAGATCAGCTGTTCTAACTTACAAACGTCCAGGTGACGAGAAAGAACATGAGAGAAATGTTTTTGACTTTTGACAGGAGCTGTAGGCAATTCACACTTTTCAATTTGTACAATTCTTCTTTTTGGATAAATACATCACTGGCGTCAATCCGAGCAGCATCAATACTAAAAACGTCTTTTAATATTAACGGCTACCAAACCCTTGCTCATGGTTACAAATAAATGCTATGTCCCAATCACCTGCCCTCTGGACTGGCTTTCAAGTAAGTTGTTTTAGTGCCAAATTTTGAACAGCATGATTATTTAGCCTCTTTATCTTAATACTTCCAACTTAGGTATCTTGTGATAGTCTGTAACCATCTTTCAAGCTCCTGAGAGCTTATGTTAACTATGACATAGGCCTATATTTAACGTAAAATAATGATTCTTGTATCTTTTATTTTGAAGTAACATGCCACTATGCTTTTATCAGATAATTTTAAGATAAAAAAACACACACACAAGCTTTTAATCACGAACTTTTCCTCGAATGTGCCTATGTATAATCTTCGGTAGATGAAGGACACATGTTAAGGTATACTGTTGATGCCGACATGTACACATGTATGTAAACTGTAAAACGAAAGTAGGTCTGCGCGATCGCAAACATTTAATGCTGATATTTTCGCATAAATGTCAGTTAGTACTTGATGTGATAGCAATGGATTAAACGAGTGTTACCTTGTGTTGGAGTCTAGCACATCAGTGTCTCAATATATACGGTATTAATCTGTTAATGTTCGATAAACTTCTGTTTATTATTACTGTCCTGATTATGTTGTGAGCTATTTACGGGTCATGTTCTCGTATCAAGTGCCCTTCCGGTTACGTCATAAAATGAAAAATCTTTTTGATATTTATTAATTAAAGATAGTTTAAAGAATAAACTAGTTAATAAAAACAATATCAATACATTGTAAATATTATTTTCTTGAATGTTTGCGAAGCAGACGACGTTTGATCATAATCTCGAAACTAGTACATTTTTCCCCAAAAAAATGTGTTTTAACATTTGAAAGAAAAAGTTTGAAGGGGAAAAATCAATTTGTTCTTTTATGAATTAATGAAAGTGATTCAAAAAAGAAATATAGTAAATAATTGATAGTAAATTTATCAAAAACATCATCCTTAGAGAGTATGTTCTGGGCATGATTGTTTAGAAGCTTTGCAATACTTCAGACTCTTTCAAACGCGCATCAGCTCGAGATTAGACCCTGTTTACAAAATGGCGACTGGAAGTAGCAAGGCGGATTAAATTGGAACTTCAATTGTGAATATTTCGGCAAGTGAACATTGTTCACAAAGCCCATGTGGTCTGTTCATCTAATTTAGTCAAGATGTACTCAGACCAGTCGTTGTTTAGTCGCTACGTTTATCCACATAAAAATTAGGATTATTATATAAACTTATTGTAATTATATGGGGAGAGTCTCTACTGAAGAAGAGCCCAGTAAACAGTTACAATCATATTCGGATGGTGTATATTAAAGGAGGGGCTACAAACAGTTATAAACATATTGGGGTGGCGGGGCTACACAACAGTTGTTATCAAATGCGGACGGTGTCCGCTTATAATGACACTTTTGACAGCTTAGATCGTGGGTTGGGGTGGGGGGTAAAAAATTAATAATTGCAGGACTTTTAAAAATAACCTTTGTAACAGCCAGAGTGATGAAATGACCCAGCATGACAATCTTTCCGGTCACATTATTCCAGCAACGGGTTAATTAGAACGCGACAGTTTTCCACATTGATATAAAAAGTGTAACATATTTTTTCTTCTTAATAGCAAGACTATTTACCATATCTATATACGTACATGAGGGCCTGGATGATTTCTGTAGTTTCCTGTCTACCGGTAACGGATTAAATGTACTACAACTACGATTACTTGCTTGCAGGATTACCCGCCTTACCTCGAGAGGATTTCCTATACCCAGCATCATATTCACTTAGTTATCTCATATTCTATGAAATTGGATGTTAACAATTCCCTTCTTGGGGACCTATCCGTCGTAATCCATGTGTTGTCCATTGGATGTATTACTTCTTTTCAAATGTATTTAATATTGGTGTTTCAGAAAGTATGCGAAACGCATGCAGCACGTTTTACATCACTAACATATAATAAAGACATAACGAAAGACAATAACATACTAGTGCACAGACAAAATATTAAAACACGATGTAAGTAGTTGTATTTAATAAATGTCATTTGTCGATGTTAGTGGATTTCACATTGCACTGAGTTGTGCACTACTAACTCTGCTATGTCAGCTCCCTGAAATTAGTGTTTGCATAACCGAACTTACAATTTGTAGCCTAAAATTGGATCGAAACATTTGATTTAATTTGAACCTATCTATGATAATATAAATTCACATTTGCAATTACAATTATCAACGAACATGCCTGTTATGAATGTTTCTATCTAAAATTTCCTTAGATTCCTCTAATGAACTTTACAATACACTAAACGTCCGATGCTTAACGCCAATGTTCCCTAAGATACAGATGATGCCATGTCATTGTACATTACAGCATTTGTCATTTCATTAAGGTACAATTGGTTTAGAAAAAGTCTTGAAAATGAGTATCAGTATGGTACAGGAATACTGTGATCTTATTTTTGTCTTTAATTGATGGCAATATTAGTGCGATGGAAGAATTATACTAAAGGCACTACTTCAACAAATGATTGGGTATGGAGGTACTACAGTGAATTAGTGAAGGCGCCACAATGAATGATTGGGTATGGATGTACTACAGTGAATTAGTGAAGGCGCCACAATGAATGATTGGGTATGGAGGTACTACAGTGAATTAGTGAAGGCGTGACAATGAATGATTGGGTATGGATGTACTACAGTGAATTAGTGAAGGCGCCACAATGAATGATTGGGTATAAATTAACTTCATCAAATGAATGGGTACAATGTATGAAGGTACTACAATAATTCATTAGTTATGAAGATACTACAACAAATTAATTAGCACAAAGGTACGAAAATAATTTATATGTTATGGAGGTTCAACAATAACTTACAAGGTATGGATGTATTACAATGAATTAATGAGTATAAAGGTACTACAATGAATGAATGATTGACTGTGAAGATACAGCAATGAATTAATGAGTATAAAGGTACTACAATGAATGAATGATTGATTGTGAAAATACAGCAATAAATCAATGGGTATGAAGGCTGTACTTTAATGAATGTATTGGTATGGAGGTAATATGATTAATGAATAGATATTAAGATAATATTATAAACGTGAAAATGTAGGAAAGAACTACAATGAATGAATAGGTATGAAGGTCTTTTGTATAAAATAAACAACGAAGGTGCAGTTATGACAAATTTCCCAGCTCTTTGGAGGAATGACAATAAAGTTACTAGTAAGATGAAGGAGCCAGCGTTACATAAAACTAAACATTAATTACGAGGAAATGTATGGTAACTCACCTCTTTACAGCACTTAATGTTTCTAAAGCGGAATCTTCGTCATAGAAGTCAGCTGGGTCATTGTCTACAACAAAGGGGGGAATACATGAACAAGTGCACAAAACAATCATTTTCTTTAAAGACTTTTTCATACGTTGACCTGAGTGAAAAGTGTAAAGTTATTTGTGTTGACTCAGCCTTCTAACTTATTTTCGTATATACGGACAACAGAGCATTGTTTTCCGCGCATGTGTCCTTTTTTTAACCCGATCACCATGTACTATGTCATTGAAATGCGTTACTTACGTAAATACATATTTTCTACACACTCTCGTAAATAATGTACTTTTTAACTCAGCCAGGCATGCTCTAACCATATCGATTTTAATACCGTCTTCTCTTGTGTGAGGAAACTGTTTTAAGACGCCATGCCCTTTGTAATTGGATTAGCGGTGACACGATCGCAGTGTGTCAACGATAGCTGTAGAATTTTATTAAACCGCTGGCAGACGCGAGGTGTTATCGACACCTTCCGCAAACTTGTAAACAACTCTGAATGTCGAACGAGAAGCGATCTCCTGAACTGACGAATATGCATGTTTGTATCGTTTCCGGTGACAAAACCCATTTAAACCATTTAAGTGTGAAATAATTAATTGTGTTTTTGAATTACTAAAATGGTGGAAGCATCATGTACTGCACTTCATCCAGGAACATGAGGCCACAACTTGAAGGCGGCGGAGTAAAAAGGATATTACAAAATTGCCTACTGCAAGTAGATACGATGCGCTTTAATCCAGTGAGGTAAAAAAAATCGAAAATAAGTATATAGAACATAATGATGAACTTTCAAAGTGGCAAATAAGTAAACATAACATCTTTTTTTTTTTTACTTTTTAAGAAGTAAAAACTAGAGAAAAAGGAAAATGACTTCAAATGTTATTTTTTCATTGCAACAAAAATACAAAAAAATACCTGTTTTCAATAGGGCAAAAAAGATTTCGTACAATGTAAAAGAAAGAAGATACAGTGATCTGAAAGCACGAGCTGCTCCTGTGTTCTTAAATGGCTGATGGAAGAAAATATTACCTTTTCTTAACGATTAGGAATCGAATCATCTGTATTCCATCTCGACGCTGGAAAACCAAAGCTAAATAATCATAAAAAGGTAAAAACTAAATATTTAGACATGAACCTATAAGAATCAGTATCTGTATTGCAAAAAGGAACGGGTATTCATAGCTTGTTGATGTCAGTCTTAGAGTAGGGTTTGTATATTTTAATGTTATTTTTTCACAAATTCGTAGTACAAAATGTATGAGATAAGTGTGAAAAATCAACCGATGACTAAAATAGGACAGTTATACATTGTTTTGTTTATTATGTGTATACAGACGTTAATTTCCGATTAGGTATCCTCCGCAAAAAAAAAAAAAGACACTTTGTGACGTAAATTTAAGAAAACGTCTGGGCGTCAGCAAGGTCACAATTTGCCATTCCCTTTGTACAAATAAAACGTATTTTCGCACTAACAATAGCAGCGTAATTATACGTCCTATTTATTAGTGACATTGCGTTAGTTCATATCAACACCCCTGATACTATTAAAATGTATATGATATACAAGACACCATTTCTATGGTTGACTTTTTCATAATACCAAGGGTAGGATACCCACTAAAAGTCATGAACAGATAACACAAACTCATTTGATGGATTAATTGAGTCAAAGTCTTTCCCTTCCGTTCCTTACCTGTACTATCATGGTAAGTTATAACAATTCGAACCAAGTATGATAAATTTAATCACAAAATAATATAAAACATAAACTTGTGGGATGCTGATTTTTTTCAAACGAAATCATTATTGAGAAAAATAATAACACTCTCAGAATGAATACTCTTCAGGTAAAATTTCCGATTCGAATCGTGGGAGAATACCAAAGTGGTTTATTATGATGTTGACGTCGAATTACGGTATTGGTATATTATTGTAATGGGATATTTTAAATCAGTTCTATTCCTTTTCATTAGAATATATCTTCAAGAGGTTGATTTATTATGATGACGATTACGTTGGTCGATGCACATCCCCAAATAATAATAAAACCAATTTCTGTCGACAAAGCAAAAAGCTCGTACAAAATTGTGACGATGAATATAGTATCAGAGGAGACTATAGCAATCAGAGGAGACTAAAGCAATGCCTATTCGCTCACGCGTTCTCCCTAGAGTGCCTTTGTCTGAATTCATTCTCTTGCATCGCATCGCTACCATAAACACGTGTTGCCCTGAACGCCTTACGTGGAGGTCTAGTCCTCTGAGAGACTTTTATTAGTATATTGATTTCCTAGATTTGTTGGAGAGTTTGGAAATATGGTAGGATTCTACAATTCGAAGTTGATTAGGCTGGGAGTCTAAGCATCGAAGCCCCAGAATTAATGGAGACAGTGGAGTGAAATTTGATTGTCATACATTGTATGATGACAATAATCCAGCTGCAAGAGAATCTAACTCTATATAGATTGCATTTGTGAATTCTATTATTTGAAGGGTATGAAGTTGTTTCCTGTAACCATGTTATGCCGAAACGTTTTATACCCCCTATTTTTGTTGATTAAGTTCGCATTCAATAAGCCAGAGGCCGCGCTTCCCGACCCAATCGGACACTAACAACCGTATTGCTGTCGTCGTGATGGAAGGCACCTCTTTTTATCGTCGTACGAGGCACTCACGAACAAAATGAAGCCATAATAGTGAAGCAGATTTCATGACAAATCCTCTTCTAACCCATTTTGTCATGCACACATCCGTTTAAATAAGAAACAACTGATGATATAATTTTGATGGTAGACTGGGTTGATGATAAAAGTTAACTGTTGTATATTTCTTATTCCTATCGCGAATCACCGCTGGTCAGATATTTTACTGGCGTTGAGCTGATGAGCTGAAACTTTTTCAGCAACATCACAGTCTGAAAATGCACACGGTGATTAAGAACGTTGGTAATGGCTTTAATGCTGAGCGGTGCAGGCGGGAAAGGCAATGGGTTCTGTCCCCAGGCCGGGACATACCAAAGTTGTTAAAAATGGTAATTGTTATTTCCTGCTTCACGTTCAACATTTAGGGTAATAGCAAGAACTGGTTCACCCATTGTCAGAATATTGTCACTGGGAAGAGTGCTGTGCTGAGTACCTTCGACTTGGTATTTCAGTGAGATAGCACTATAAAGTCGGCATCAGATCTGCGCTATCACAATGAGGCAAATACATCAACATACCCTGCCTCCTGCACACATACACGCCAGCAAGCATACAAGGCACACGAATGCACGTCCTTAAATGACGTTAGGTGTTAAAATGACGTTAAACATTATAAAACTAAAACTAAAATAACAGTAACGTTGGTAATGATGAAACCACGATTCCCTCAATGCTACCAATACAAATAGCGTTCGGTAAGACTGTAAGTATCATTGATACCGATTTGACACGGAAATTGTAAGATCTAGTTATCAGGATCAGCAGAATGGCATTTCATTAAGTTAGAAAACAGACTTAGTAACACAACTTAGTTTGAGAGGGCAAACTATACTCTTCCACAGTTTCATTTTACCAACTCAACCAAGCCATATAGATTGTCCGTCAGGATACATATAATCCACCTGAGAGTTCTTTTTAATAAAATAGGAACCAACCAGCCATTTTGTTTCGCACTGAATTAAATAAATATATAACTCGATATGAGCCTTTTATGCTGAGTAAGAGCTTATAATGCAACTCATTTCTGCTTTAGATTTCAACCTTTGTCGATTCAGTTACGCATTGAAAGTCTCTTAAGAGATCGGTTTAATTGTCACAAGACTGTTTGATGTGTTCAGAAATAAATTTCATGTGAAATGTTGTCTCGACGGGTTTCCACGAATGATCACTTGTAAGCGATACATGGTCCTACTTAGAATGACAGAAAATATACACGACCATCGTCATGCCAATGATAAGATCACCAGCCTCTAGGAGAATATTGATAAATATAGGTTCACTAAAAGGCTGCAAATCGCGTTCATATGATATTGTTTTTTCGTCAATTGACGATAATCGATTTTGCCATTAATGCCAATAAGTGTAATTTCATTTATGACTGTCTAGCCATGGCATGTTTATTCACTTTACTCGAAGTGTTTTATGTGAATAAAAAAATAAAACAATAAACTTTTGTGATGGTAGTTGTTTACAGCAAAAGTAAATGGTGTGATGTACAATAACGATAAAGTAATAAATTCGGTTACGTCACTGCATTTCTACGCGATCACGAATCCTTTGTTCGCAAAAATGTATATTCTACAAATGGTTCAGATGACTCGCAGGGCAGTCAACCTCTTTCTCAGAGGACTTGCACGAATCACGTACGCCTTTTGTACAATGTAGTCTCGGATCAATCTTATCTAGTATTAAATACACATACGTACTCGTACATCGATAACATAGTCTCACAATTAAGTATCTCCCCAAACTGTGGCATGAATTTTGTACAGACAAGTGAATCATTTTGGTTTGCTTGTATTAAAAAAATAGTATCAGTCATCATTATATAGTTTTAGTGTGGCCAGTGCAAAGGGTCATATCGTAAAATGGAACCAATTTAGTCTATCACAAAAATCTAACGTTATGATGCAAAAATTCAGGTCGACGTCTGGACACTTTTCAGCTATTGCTATTGTTAAGGAAGGTCAGACCTGTAAACGAATCAACTACAACACAATAGACGCTATTGCTATTGTTAAGGAAGGTCAGTTCTGTAAACGAATCAACTACAACACAATAGACGCTCTTGTAGCGGAAACGATAGTTTTAATTCAATGACGTTTATGGATGACATTACTATGCATTTAGAATCAGATCTATTTGTCTTCACAAACGTTCAAATTATACATTAATCATATGGCAGCTTAACAGAGAATTTAAAATATAAATGATGAATATGTTTGGTCACAAAAAAAGGAACAGAGATTATGAAATGTTAAAACGATTGTATGTATATATATTTCAATTGTCTCGTTTGTTTTTGTCATTTACGATGATAAAGTCCATGAAGGGACCTTAATTTATATAACATATTGCATTACACAAATCTTCGTATATTATTCGTACATCTTGATGAATAATGCATATTGATTGTATGCAAACCGTGAAAACAATGCCACCTAGCATGTGAAATGACTAAACTGTGTGTAAACATGATATGTATCGTAATTTGACTCTCTCTTTCGTGTTGTTTGTTCATAATGTCCGGGTGGCGACATTGAATATTGGTAAGATTTCGCTGGGTAGACGACCTGAATTCGACCCCTGCATTTTTTTTTTATATATTCATTGTTTTAATTTCTATTTTCAAACTACACTACTATGACTTTGTATGTGCAAAATAGCAATATTTGATATTAAAAAAAGAAAATGTAAATATTTTCTTAATTTCAAGTTTGCAACATTTTAGGCAAATACATATAACACTGAACAGATAACAAATACAACAAAAGCCTTGTGATAAGTCGTATTAGGGCAATGCATATCATTCACGTTACAACGGATTCGATATCACATCATGGACGTTATACCGTGTCTCATAATGATAGTATTACAAACATTACTGGATCAATTAGACAGGCTCAAACTTGTGTTTGGTCATCAATTAGGATGAACGTGATATTTAATCAACTGCCTTAATTACGTTGCACGATTCAAACGGGTTAAATCAGTGTCATTTTCAATTTTAAATTCGTGTTATTATTTCGCCGAAACAAAACGACTTTTACTGTGAATTATGATTACATTGCAATCTCGAGTCGCATTTAAGCTTGTGTCAGAGGAGAAAATGACTTTTCCCCTGACATTCATCTATCACTAATGCTGATGATAATTTTTACCAAAACTTGCCCCATGCAGCTGAATTTCTTCAGTTTCCCATGCATAAATCAAAACTTGACATTTTACAGGAGAAGCTTAACGAGCTTATTTTTTGTCACATTTTGAATAGTTCTACAACCAACGCTTCAAAAAACTACGCAATGTCTCAAATACGCAAGTTAATGATTGTTAGGTCAATATTTGTGTGTTTTGAGGGAACGAGGATTTTGACTGCGAGGATGTAACGTTGACATTATTCGGCGATAGGATGACAAGCACAATTCTGGTTCCCATCATTTCTTGCTAAAGAAACAACAACAGCGCTACTAACCAATACAAACAAAGCCGGTCCCCGGTTCAGTAGTTCCAGAATTACATTTAAATAAGTGTTACTATACCAGATCAGTTTATACAGGTGTACACAGAATGATCTACACATCGCATGGATATACTGTTTCAAAACGACAAATTGATGTTTTAAACACCCGACTAGACAATAACTTATATCAGATTCCTGATAATAATATATTGTTCAATGTAGCGGTGTGTTGAAAGATTTCCCGAATTTTTTGTCTATGTATTGGTAACCTAATTTATCACTTTCAGCTAATACATCGTATATTTCCCAAGGGGTTAATGCTTGTAAACATAGATTTCTTGAACTTTTTCCGTTTCGATCATATGTCTGCGGTTAGCCCTGTAACCGATAATTGACTTCTTCCTATATCTAAGTGGCATGTTCCCTTTAATGATCTTGTATCACTGAATTAGCCAAAAATGGTAAATGTAGCCAACGATCCTAATCCCTTTCCACCATGATATCCTTGTTAGACCTATTTCGTATTTGACGACAAAGTAGACGCGGGGCGTCTCTGTAACATTGTCGTACCATACAAATTCTCAACGATCCCTTCAACGAGGTGTGAGGGGAATTTATTGACTAGTACGACGTCTCTTTACGTCGTTAAGACGCAAGGGGATCAAACACGCTTCAGCCGTTCTTGTCATTCTTACCAAAGATACGTTATTTGGTCTAATGAACCCGAGACTCCTTTGATGTTGGACCTTGTGTATGATACCACGAGTTCTTCTTGATACCATTGTTTATTGGAGAACTTTGGTTTAGCTTAGAAACAAAAAAACAAAAAGGTTTGGTTTGGTTTAGTATTGTTTAACGTCCTATCAACATCTATGGACATTTACGGACAGGCCTCCCTTGTGTGCAAGATGCATGCGTGTAGTGTATGCGTGTGTATTTTGGGAGGTTGTGGTACGCTCGTGTTTGTCTTATTGCGCGGAACTGATGCCGACTTTATAGTGCTAACTCACTGAAACATACTGTTAATCTGAAACACACTCCTAAATTGCTGAGCGTTAAGCAGGAATAGAAACTACCATTGCTACAGACTTTGGTATGTCTCGACCAGGGGACAGAACCCAAATCCTTTCTCACAGGGGCGAACGCTCAACTAAAGGCCAAAAGTGAGACATTGTCAAGGGAGACATTTGGAAGAAGAAAGTTGTTTAGAAAGAAAAAAGATAAGATCCCAAATTCAGTCGCCTCTAACGATCATGCAATGGGGGCAGCAGGTGCAGTTCTTAATGGAAAGATATCTACGGTTTGTTAAATTACTAGGTTAGGTTATTTCTGAAGATAGGTTTTTCTAAATACCATGACAGTTGATATGTCAATTTGTGGATATTTCTGGAACCAATCATTTATATAAATGACCAATGCTTCAAACGCCACTAAGATAGTTTCAGACTTCATGATAATGGAAATGAATGCAAGCGAATGATTTGATAACATGTTTTGTAGAAAATAGTTGCACCTGGGAAGTGGTAATATTCAGGTGTACATCATTGTTTTAAAAATGAAGTTCACTTTTTTCATAAAGTTCAGAATCAAGTACCAAATATAGTACTATCTTTGCGGAAATGACATTACTTTTAAAAATTATATTGCTAACTTATAACTGTGTTTCCTGTTAATTCACCTTAGTATACGTCTGTACTCATGAAGCTAGTACGACAGAATGCATAACAATGATGACATATGGATACCTCATTTTATGCATTCGGCAGCTTTTTACTATTGCCTAGTTGCAAATGCATATTATAAAGCGAAATTTCACTTTTCGTACAAAATACATATTGTCAACAAACATACCACGTTCAACACACACATAACTTAATCCTCGTTATAAAGCAAATGTTTCTCAAATACATGTAATAAAATAGATGCATGGTATTGCTTCATTTAATAACCAAACTGTATTTTAACAATATTGCAGACAGATTTCTAATGAACGTACATTCTGTTGCTTTATGTGTTGCCATAGTGTGCACGTTTTATTGTTGCTAATTACTAAAACAAGAATGTGAGATATCAGGCTCCCCAGGGAAATATTGCCGAATGAGTTTAACATGATAATAAAGCATAGGAAAATGGAAAATTAAATTTCTGTCAAACATTGCATGACGTATACAATGAACGTAGCTAGATAGAGGAACAATGTGGGACAAATATAAACAATCACTTCGTGTGATGTAGATAATGAAATCAGAATGCTTTAAAAAATTAGATTTGGACAACAAACAAAAGATTAGCATTGACTGGTTAGGAATCTAGGAACTAAAATGACTAGGGAAGAAATTCGTTATAATGCAAGGACGTGTAGGGCATTTCAGGGCCCAGTTTTGTTTGAAAGGATTTTTCTAAATTCATTTCGATATTAAAGGGTGAATCACAATTAAATTCATAATACTTAATCAATTCCAGTATAATTACTCTCCTTTGATGGTCGGTTTGTGGTTTGCTTCAGACATGGTGTACTCCACCAGAAACTTCGTAATGTAGACAGTTAGAATAGATACGAGTTTGCCCTTAATTGTATTCGTGTCACACGTTGGTGTTTGGCGTCAATCAAGACAGGTTTTCCAATACAAGCTGATCAGCAAACATCAGCTACCACATTACTGCAAACTCGAGACACAAGTTCGCGATTGAAGACACTCATATAGTTAAACACCCATAACATGATCTGCGCCGATCCCAAGGAACGTGACCAGAATACTAAGTGCACAACTTTGGTCTGGGGAGGAGATTGCACATTCTATCATATGGCAGTAACAGATTGTAATGCGTCTCCTGAATTCTAAGAATAACATGTTACTGTTAACGTTACAATAGATAAGGTGAATTGCAGTCACTAATCGATTAAAATCGGATTTCAGATATGAAATAGATACATGATTATGACTTTTAAGCATAGTCAATGCGCATGCGTATCATAGAGTATACTCCTGTACTACTGAACAGTAAAATCCAACACCTGATCACAACTTTGATTTACTGTCGCACAGCTTAGCCAAACACAGGTAAACCTATCGGCGACATAGTGATGTGTCTTGTAAGAGAACCCATTCTCTTTTAACATAATGTTAAATCCAGCATAACGCATGGCATATAGCTGTTAAGAATATTGGAGCTAGATGAAAATTAACAACCCGACTCTGAATGCGATATCGAATGAGAAGTAGAAAGCTAAGTCCGTTTGACTTTATCTTGAAGTGCTTTTTAATCGTTTGATTGACTTTGTCAGGAACAAAAGAGTTCAGGTTTGAGTATAAGTTGCCAGGCATTCTCACATTTCCACCATATCATGTAGCTACCATTTTTGCATTCTTGTCTGCGACATAATCGGCGTTTTATACTGAAATGTACTAAATATCTGGCCTGATAAGTCCGTTGATCGAAAATGTATCTGATTATAACCAGAAATACCAGCAAAACACACATGATTCTTTATAACTATATGAATACTTCATCAGGTATTTTCTTTTGTAGGCGAATTTATAAGATCCGCTTACGAAGTTGAATTATTTTAAGCGTCACTTACACTAACAAATGATGCTGTTTAGAGTTTTGGAGAATTTACTACCAGTGCACACTCAATAAGTTTGTACGATAATACAATACTTTTGATGTCACTGGACACATATGTTCCGATAAGTATGGTAAGGGTTCTCATATTAAGGTCATGGAAAATAAAGGGACTATTTGTGCCGTAAGTTCACTACGACAGAACACTACAGTTCTTTTTTAAATCCAAATGGTTTCTTTTTTGAACATTTCTCACTTGGAACCAGTATATACTTATCTTAATAAATCTATGAACATTCTTTTGGTTGACGCTAGTGTATACAAAGCTTACTCGTTTGCATCGGGCAGCCACAGCAGTTCCAGTAAATAGGATGTCTGACGAGGACATTCAAAACAATAGTCTATAGGCTAAATGTCCGTAGGGAACAGGACGTAGATTGAATGTATGTGTATTAGCTTTACTTGTTAGATATTGTTAATAGTACCTACGTTCTATAAAGGTAATATCAGTATGTGGATAATAGGATTGTTCATAGTTAAATGTGTGTTTGTTCAGATAATACGAGGGCTAAAAGGCGAACCTCCATTCAATGGCAAGCCGAGGTGGTTTGTCTGCTTCAATATTGAAGGTCACTTTAAACCACACGAGACAGCAAGAAGATCCTTGTAACCCATTGCAGGGCCAATGACTCAAGACGTGTTCAATTTAAAACTGCGCGGTAAATAGAAAACGTTATGATGATTTTTTCACAAACCTCTTTGTGATTTGCTGAATCATTTGATCATGATAAGGGATGAGTTACAACTTTTACAATTAGGCAGAAATATATACGAAGTATCCTAGAACACTAAAAAGGGGGATACAAACGTCCCTTAGGTCGTCTAAAATCACCTTTCCTACACATAATCGTAATGCATGTTTTGGTCTCAACTGTTCTAGGTTTGTTGTTTAAATCCGTTTTCTTTGATGTGTTTGACAGACTATGCACTGCCCTTTGTGAATGTCGATACATATACCATATTTACAGCTTTATTTGATCAAGTTATTTTCGGAATCGATGAATTTTCAAGAAATTGGACGGCGATACATCAACAATTATATCGATATTCATCATCACCATCCATTTGATATTTAAGTGGTTTCCAATTGCATTTCGCAATGAATTTATGTCCAAAAACATCTCGTAGTTTCCCTGGAATTATCAGTTGTTCGCACTTAAAACGCTCTGCAGATGTCTGTTTCCCAGGGTCTGTTGGTTATTAAATCAATTTAATTACATAGTATTACATTCAAGGGAAGCTCTGTACATTACTTCGGGTAGATAAATTTGTAGCAAAATAATAACATTGTTAGGTATTGTTCGTTTGATGATCTCATTTCATCCATTGGTAAATCTGTAGGATCGTTACAGTCGCGACCTAAACCTTGTTTCTACTATTGTGATGATCATTCTTAAGAATTATAGGAGGTTCTCAAAACATGCAAGTGTCCCTCAGTGAAAGTGTTTCCAGGACTCACACATACGATCTTGTTAAAACCCATCCCCTTTGACCCACAATTTGATTATCTTCTTTTCCGTTACTGATCCTCACACTTTTCCATTTCATGGCAATTTTAATTGAATCGAATCAACAGTAAGCTACACATATTTTAACTACATGTATACCTATAGCCTTGAATAGATATACGGTTGATGGCGAATGATACTGATAAACTACTTCTTTGACTGATAAAAAATCTGAATAGATTTAAATTGATATTGATCTTTATCAAATGGATTATTGGCTCAGTGAATATGCATGATTTCTTTTCGTAACGAAATCTAAATTTAATTGTATTTTGCATTTTTTATTGAATCAGCTGTACAGCTCGTACTCAAAATTATCTTCAGATTAAAAGGGTCGTATCCACATCTTCTTCGATAAAACATTATATTGGAGTCATTCAATACACCCTAGTTCGGGTGCTGGTAGGCCCGGGTTTGAAACCCAGCCTAACAACCTGTTGTAGACACTTTAACATTGTCTTGGCTATTGTATACGATGTCCATCTCGGACAACTCTTGGTGAAAGCATGGTTTGTAGTAAGGGTGTTTATATCACCGGTTATAAACAGTCATACGAGGTCAAAGCGCATTCCATGAATAAGCTCCATATTAATGATACATCATAATGTGGTATGGTGACATGACGGTGGTAACACTTACCCGGATTCTTTCATACATGATATAGAATAAACGCGCTCATATGTGATAGATGTAACTTATTTTGGAGAAACTCAGGTTTCACAATTATGAAGGCGTAACTGAATGTTTAAAGATTTAACTGTGATATCGTTAATAAGAGTTTAGACCTTGATATAAAATCAAATACGATATAAACGTATGAGATGCAAGAGAAACAGGCAACACATCAAAATGTTCTCTCATCAATTTAAAATAGCTTGTGTAGAAATAAATTGTGAAATTTCAACTTTTATGATAATAATATTTTTTAAATGTCCTCAAAATTTCTTCAAATACCACATCTCATGATAAACTTTTCTTTTGGCATATGTGACTTTCGTAGCAATTAAATTTAAAAGACGTGTTACTCAACCAGTCCGCCTCTCTTCAAATTTCAAAACGGATTGTTTACACATACACGATTGCGGGATAAGGTTTACTTAATTTAAGAAGAAAAATAAAGAAGAAATAATATCAACTTGAGTTTATTATAAATAACGAGCCTCCTTAATATACCTCATCTTCACCCCTGCCGGTCGGGGATTGACAAAAAAATATACCCTACTGTTACCCGCTGTATGATCGAGGCGGAAAATGTGGGACCCTCTGCAGCATTGGGAATTAACGTGTTTTGCCCTCTACTTTGGTACACAAAAGCAACCAAAGTAAATCTGCCGAAACCATTGATTTTTTTTTTAACCTTATATTTTCTCATCATCTAACAACCTCTTGTTATAGCGCATTTAGTGGCAAAACCTCATTTCTGACTTTGATGTTAAACGTTCGTAAAGGTGAAGAAGGCAATGGGTTCTGACCCCAGGCCGGGACATATATAAGCCCTTGAACATGTTATTCCCTGCTTGATATTCAGCATTAGGGTAATGGAAACAACTGGTTCATTTGTTATCAGCATACGGTGACGGGCGCGGAATGCTGTGCTCGGTGCCTTCGGCATGGCATTTTAGCGAGATAGCACTATAAAATCGGCATCAGATTCGCGCTATCACAAGGAGGCAATTACACCAGTATACCATACCATACACAACTTACATGACCTTAGGTGTTGATAGAACGTCATAAGAAAGTGACCAGACACAAGTCAATTATATTTCCAAAATATGTCTTCAAAAGCAGAGATAATAATTGCAAAACAGTAGTCATGTTTTGAAATAAGAATATATAACGGTGTATTAGAAAAAAGGTTTGGCCAATTTGGATTTTGAATAGTGACCATCATAAATATATTTGTTTGAAATATCAAGTTTATGGACAATCATATATGAAACGTTACTAGTACTGTACCAGTTAGGCATTCATTCCTACGTTATGGACCGTGCATAACGGCAAACGCATGTTGTGTTCAAAAGCATTTTTGTCCTTAAATGCTCAACATTTCCATGCATAAACCTTATTTTTAAATTAATGGGACGCAATTTTCATGTTTACGAGACTTAAAAAGATGCTCATAAATAAGAATGATATATCTTATACGGACGCCAGTATACAGCATTTCTGCGGGGCACGTAAATCGCAAAAAGCAACTTGAAAGGCATGCGTATACACTAATGCATTTCCTGTTCAAACGTGAAATAAAAAGTTGTCTCATGAATAAACACACCTTACATGCCATCTATTCATTGCAATAAAACTGGCGGTTGATATCGGTAAACTGATTTGATTGTGTCATGTATTTTGCATGCGGAAATAAATCACATCTGCGTATATAAATATGCAGATAATAGAAATCGCGGCGAAAGCATTAGGTCTAGGCCTACGGCTATCATTCCAATGTGTATCTAACGTATAATTAATTGCTGTTGCATACATTTAGCCTGATGAAATGTTCAACAAACATATATACATCTGTTCGAAAAAAATATTATGTTCATACGACTGAAGTGGATAAGGTTGGCACAGCATTTAAGAAGGTGTATTGAGCGGCTAACATACATACGTTTCGTAGTGTTGCTTATATACTTGTTAGTAAGTGTCAACACATTTAATAATTAAAAAATCGTATTAAATATCTCTAAATCAAATTCAAACATATTTCGAGAAAATTAATTTGTACAATATCAGAGGTATTCAGTAATAGTTGATAGAAACGTTTTCAATTACACTCAATGTCCCCTACAATTCAACTAATTTTGTGAGATTTGAAGTCAATATATTCAATCCATTAAGCCTTAAATATTTTATTGAATATAATACACTAACAGTAGTTACCGTATTCTCCGCTGCGATATTAAATATATTGATAAAATGTGTTACAAAACCGTGCATATATAATTAAAGGAATTAATCGGCATCTGAGGTAAACTTAGGACGAATGCCACAGTACCACGTACACAGACCGACGGAGACCGAACACGATTGATTTACACATCAATTAATATATTCTACCTTACAATGTAGTTTGTAATGGTTAAAACCGATAACAATTTTCTGATGGCACAATTGTCGGTCAGTTTATCAGCGATAATTTGTGAAACGAAATAACTCTAATGTGTGAATGGACCTGCCATCATCATCAGAGACTTGGTAACCCGACAAAAGCATCCATGTAAACCTGCTTTATTGAATTGCAGTTAGCACTCTTATGTAAATAGGAATATAATCACCAGATCTGCTGGGAATTATTAGGAAAGGATCAGCGAGTGTGTACGCTTTCTGATTCTGAATCAGCTTTATCACGACTGAGAGCACAGGGGGAAACAATAGATTTCATACGGGATCAATTATTGGTATTAGAGGTTCAAACGCGTGATTGCTTCTTTGATAATTCAAAAAATGTGTATTGTATTAATGCTCATAGCATGACAACGCAATCGAAATGTGCTATTTGATATGCAACACATGTTAAATGTCATTCAACTAATATATTTTAGTAATTTAATGCTTTATTAGATGCATGATTTAAAAAAGATATCATCATACTTTAATATTTGATATAAAATGTCATATATAAAATTATTAATGATTCTACAAGGAATATTCAGTATAAATGTATTAATATATATGCAGTCCTGATCGGTGACCAATGGTTTGAGTTTTTCCAAACCATTTACCAGTTATCATACATCCACTGATATAAGAATCCACAGTGTATCGAATCCCATAGCAACAAGGTAGAGAAAAAGAAAAAAGGAACAGAAGAAAAATTCCAATAAACATGCTATGTTGTTACGTGTAATATGGAATAACAAAACGTATACTACCGGAAATGACAGCCGGAGTAAGGGGAAATGCCAAGGATTAAGTCGACTCTCGCGAGTTTCAAATATTAAAAGGAAGTCGATGTCTTAAACCATTGAAAATCATTCAAAGTCGGAAAGATTATCAGCTCAGACTACAGAGCTAGTCAAACGAAATAAGCGAGAACTCCTAAAGATGGGCAGCGCTAATCCTTTTTTTTCATTTCAGTAATAATTACCATAACTTTAGTATGCATAGATAATACCTACACCCATATGTGTAGCCCAAAAACAAAAGATTCAAATATCCCGACATCCCTACCGTGACGTAACCCATATCTCGACAGTGCCACGGAGTGATCTCCCTTCCTTTTCCTTTTATGGCGCCTGCTGCATGCTGACGCATGGAGCAAGCTCCATTTCGGATTGGTTTGTGTGTTAACTCAATTTATTGCGCAGTTTGTGTGCCTAATACCCATTGCTCTTCGTTGGGTCTGAGGAACGGGATAGTTTGCTCTGTTCCTGTCGGGCGCTTAGGTTTTATCTCGATAAAACCAGGGGGGGCGAGGTCCTCGATCTCGTCTGTTTTTGCCCATTAAGCAGG
>NW_018408551.1:664883-710160 GCF_002113885.1 Mizuhopecten yessoensis
TTTCCCTACCTTGAGCATGTCTCGAGTTTGTTCTGTCAGCCTGGTCTGCCTGTAATCGAAGCCTCCACTACGGTGAGACGAATTCGCATACTAAAGTTATGGTAATTATAACTGAAATGAAATTGAGGTTTTTGAAGTAAAACCAATTTTCATGATGTAATACTTACCATAACTTTATGGAGTCCCACCCTGTATTCCTCCCCTTGCCTCCTCATCCCGGCTGCATTTAGGCTCCATAAAAGTGGTTTGAGGAAGGGAGATCACTCCGTGGCTGCTCTGTCTTACGTCACGGTAGGGAGGTCGGGATATTTTTCTTCTTTTTTTTCGGGGGTACAAAGATGGGGGTAGGTATTGTCTATGCATACTAAAGTTATGGTAAGTATTACATCATGAAAATTGGTTTTACTTCAAAAAACCCAAAACACTGGGCTTTCATATAGCATGTTAAAATTACACACTCCCTGCTTTTATAGGTAATCTGTACAACAAAAGTCAAAGGATGCATGCGACTTTTGTCGATTAATTCAAAATCAAAAGAAATTAAAATGTGTTTACCCTAGCTTTAACACATCGCTACAAAATAAAAATGTTTCTCTATAAATCATTGGTTAAGCCTAATTACTCGCCATTTTCCTGACCAATCAAGCTGCGATAAAATCGGTACAGCAGGTATCTTGAAATTTAGTACATTGTATTATTTATCTTTATATTTTGCACGACATGGTTATTTATTATTCTTGCTCATGTCACTGGATCCATTAAGAAACTAATACATACATGTAATTTTACGGTGTAATCGTGTTTCCGGACTCGGTGTATATCTATAATTCACGTTAAGTTAAACAAACAAAAATCGAAGATGAACTTTTACCGCCAATACGCTGTTGAAAACACTGTTGCTATTTTGTATTGCTTGTATAAACAAACTCAAATTAATTAGAGACGGTTAGAGATCCGGCTAGCTTTCCAACCCATTACGTTTAGTGGTAAACATTGAATAGAAAGATAAATCTTCAGCGTCGCTCTATAAATCAATATTGGAATTAATTGCTGGTATTTGCAACGCACTCAACTACTGATTAATACGATAGGGACCGGTTAGGTTAGCCAGTATTCATAAATCCTGCGTTTAGTGGAAGCCATTTTCTTCCACATCACTCATTCATGATGTATCTATTGTGTTGCTTCGACGCAGTCACAGTATCGTTAAGTATCATCAAAGGCGGTAGCTAGCATTAGCACCAACGTTTACAGAGGCTAAGAACATCATTAAAGGAAAAGTCGTAAAAAATTAAATTTTATATATAAAATGTATTGAAATTCATCCGTGTAAAATCACGATAATTAGTAGTAGCCAAACCTTGTATATAACAAGTCCAGTTCCTGTAAGAGCTTGATAATTAATTAATCTTTAAGAGTTCGTTAAGTGTAAAATTGAAACGTTGAAGGCATATAACATGTACATTTATTGTCCTGCTTACTAATCAACGGTTACCTTCTTCATCCCTCATAACAGAATCTTGTTTAATTTACTATATTCCTACTTTTTCCACGTCTTTTTCTGCCCAAGATGGTTAATTCTCTACGATCCGTACGATAATCTGCAGAGAAACACACCCCTAAACACTAACTCCCTCATCGATCTATATAGCCTCCTCACGGAATGACCGAGTCAATCGGGTGGGCGAAGATTGTCCTGACATAACCTTTCCAACCTGTTATCGGTCCTAAGACGAAAGTACAAAGCAAACGATATTAAAAAAGAAATGTTGCTCTCGAGTGGTTTTTGGACAATTGGGTTTGAATATTGCCTTTTGATGGTTTGAATCACATTAATACAGCCATGGTCCTGACTTTGCTGTTCAGGGAGGTAGTCATCGTTCAGTCGTGTGCTTGTCCGACAACTAATACATCCTACAGAATAGCTCCCTCGGCGGTTTTCGAGGTTGCAGACTAACTACCTCTCAGTTTCCTAACGCGTTGCGCCTATATGGCCCCTCCTTATTGTTATCAGCAATGAGACAACACTGCAGACGGAATTTTACTGATTTTGGAAATATCGGTGCGTCTGTATGATTATACAGTGTAATAAAACAGGAAAATAGTATGGTGTCGGAGAATCAGGAGTTTGTGCTACATGGATATGCCTATATGTACGCTGTACAGTTACACTTATCGAAAGTGATGATATTTTACCTAAATACAATTATGATTGACAGAGGTTCTGTCATATAAAATATCTGCATACTATCGTCCCGAACTTGTATCATTCTGATGGTAAACTAAATACCATAAGAAATAGAATGTTCATCTCGTCAATAGGTGTAGGTTGATTGACATTTCCGGATGAATTATTGACAGACAAGAAACCCGTGTAGACTGCCTCAGATCATTGTAGAATGCTTATCCCGCCTTACAGCATACGTGATCCGTAATCTAAATATGATAACTTTGAAATTAAAATCCTATAAGAGAAAGAGTGCAGTGCTAAATTTACCCTACCGTGTTGCTCGAAACCATATACAGAGACAACTCGGAACAAGTACATTGAATTTAATGATTTCTATATAGAAGACTGTTGTAATAATAAAAAGATATATCGAGTAAATCAAAATCAGAAAAAAAACATATTCCCTGGCGAATCAAATTAATTAAACTAAGGTTAGACATGCAATAGACAAATGCATGCAACACGGACAAGTGTGTCCTAAGCGCTACCTTAGAACTTCTTTTGATACATTCGTACCTTCGAATTATGCTTTCAATCACTGGCTGATGAAGTACATAGTGAAAGGTTTCCATGCCATCTGTTTAAGTTTATTTCAGAATAGTTGATATGCCGAGGCACAACCACAAACAACACACATCCATACTAACAAGTGTGATTATACTATTTAATTCAGAGATATGCGTAGGTTAAAACTGATTCAGTCCGACCGATGTTTTCTATGTACGGTAAAAGAATTATTGTTGAGTTACTGAATAGTATTGTTGTAACGACATATGTCGTATAGATGCACATTCAACGGAACCAACCATAGATGAATGTTCAAATAACCTTGAAAACAGTAGATGTACTACGTGTAATATGGTCGCTAAAGCTGTGTCAAATATTTGTCATATGTTGACTTACCAAGGCACTCCCCATACTGATAAAGATAAACTATTTTGCAATAGGCAGTATTGACCATTACTTCATCACAACTTTCCGAATTCAGTTTTCTAAAAATATTTTCGCAAAATAATATTCATACATTTGTTCTAAATATGACTAATAAAATCAGTGAAATCAGGACAGGCATCCGCCCTAACGCATTTAACTGATTTCAGAACAGTCTGTGTCTGTAACAGTAATCTTTAACTTGAAGTCACGATGTTAAATTTAACCCGTATCAGCAGCTTATGTGCTTTTATAGAGTGTCGGCTTCTCTTTACAAACCGTTCTCTGGTACGTAGTAGTTTTGTGTAGAAGCTGTTGTTAAGCGAACAAAATTATATTGAGTATTTTGTTTTTCTGAATACGTACAGCAGCTACTTCTATAGTCAATTTTATTAGAATGCTAACACATTAAATGTGTCTATACTTATTTCAAAGTATTAAAAAATATCTGCCTTTTATTTAGGAATTCGCATTGAATTGTAAGCTGAGAAATTATATCAGCTGATATATATGAGTTATAGGAATTACAGTTGAACAAATATGAGTTTTTACTTTTCTACATATAACTTCAACTTTAATAAAACTAAGATTTTTCGTTTAAAGCATCGTGTGTACAACATGTAATATACAAAGTATTACTATATAATGACATTAACATCTAGTACCATTTTAAAGAACAAATATTAAGCTTACCTTCTATCCAATATGCGAAGCTTACTGTGAAAATCATGCAAGCAAGGATAGTAATAAACAATGTATTCATCTTGACTGCAGTTCAAGTTGTGTGACTCACAGCGGCACTGAAATACAGCACTGTTGAAATAAAATCCCGTCCCTTTTGTTCGTTGCTGCTTAGCTTTTAGAATAACCGCTTCACTTCCGGTGTCCGAATGTAGTCCCAATTGCCTAGAACGTTCCGCTTTCCAGAAAAGAGTGTTAGCGATTGTGAGGCGCAGCTATATATTGTCTTGTGGTGAAGTTCACGTGATCGCTCCCGCCACCGTTTATGAGAACGTGATCAATACTATCGCCTTTATGATTCCTCTTCACCAACCTACTCTCAAAATTGGCGGGAATCTGTCACCTGGGCACAGATTTATAAACGAATAAATATGTACAGAGATTGATGGCGGCTTGACAGGGCTGTGTATTCCTCTATCGCGAACAATACTAAATCACGGTCTGCTGTTGAAACTTTGTACCTTTACTATGACATTTGAAAATGTTAAAACGCATGTAAATGCATAGTCATATTTGTCAAATGCCCGTTATTTGAAAAAGAAATGTTGTACATGTTAAGATATAACCAAATGAAACACACAATTACTTGATTTTTATGCAAACGCTGCATTAAATAATGTTAAATGATGCTGGAGGAAATCACAAAAGAGGCCAAAGCAAACATTCGACATTTTGTTTATTGAAAACAAGATCAAACATGATGGACGTTCTTTTTGCAAAGTTGAAATGACATGGACAAAAAATGACGCTCTGCTAGCGTAAAAGCGCGTGGCTGTAGCTATATTAAGACCCTCCGAGGTTAATGCAACAATATGCAGGAAGAATTTTGTGTATTCTGATGTTTAAGCGGTATTATCTCAGAATGTATTTTTGGTTGACTGACGCTCTTATATGACATTCCACATAAACAATTACACTGCTGATTTCAAAAAAGGAATGAAAGGGCACATTGTAAATACCAATGGATCATCAGATGATATGTACATGCAATGAAACAGTGTTAGGATATGTAATGGTTTGTTTTGTAATAAAAGTAAATACTATAGATATTTGATCATTGTCCACATCGTTTAAGCAGAAGTAAATATTTCTATTGATTGAACTATTAACCGTTGTTAGTATATCTTTGTTTCCTGCCATATTGATGTAGGTGACCAAATATCAATAACAACAGACAGACAAACAGCTACATGCGCCGGTGGAAATCAATGCTGAGTCTGTCAACAAGTCGACGAACGGATGTTAAGTACACCCACGACAGCGTCACTGTACGTTGTGTTTTCAGGATCAGAATTATCTTATCACTGTGGGAAAACCACACATAGTCAGTGTTTTGAAAATGAAAGATTACTTAACCAAATATAGACCGTGTTCATAAAAAGGCGAAACCAAAGCGTCAACATAACAATAACTCGGGCTCAAAATCCATAAAACCTGAGCACAATGTGAACAATGGGAAACTTTACATGTTGGCCCTTAAAAAAGTTCAAGGAGATAAGACCAAGTGTTATTCAAGGGTAAGAGTATTCTGTTTAATTGGCGATACCAACGATGTAATTGTATCGTCAAATTCAAGTAATGCGACGTTCGCACATCCATACCATTGAAAGTGTAAGCATAATCAAACCACTTGACGTTCATATCATGAAGAAATATTCCATACTTACCTATGATATCATGATGGCGATCATGAAAGTCGTCCCTAATCTTCATAAACAATCATCTTTGGGAACCCTCTGTGGTACGTTTGTCAGGTAGCAATCAATATCAATAATACATGTGGCATGTAAATACCGTAGGTAAGAGAAACCGGGATATTACTATCAAGAAAGGTAAAGTTCACGATCAGAAAGTCGAAACCATACCGCTTCTCGTACAGCTTCGCAGTAAGACGTACTTGCTGGTCATGTTGTGGGCAAAGAATGAGGAAGGCAACTCAAGTAAAAGAGACTGCAGTATATAATATCAACACTAAAGCATCAATTATTAGTAAGCTGTCTAGTAGTAGAAAGCAGCTGAAGTAGAGGAGTCTATAGGGTCCTTTAGTTCAACCTAAGGAGAGTTTAAAGATCGTTGTGGTAAAAATAAAAAATAAACAAAAATAATCTGCCAGTTGAGGAGCATAGTTTGTTCCAATAGTTATGCCGACAGTCTGGTGGAAAATCTTGCTTCCGAACTAGCTTTTGTCAACCAGGAACTCAATAATTCTCAAAATTTCGTACTCATACTATTTTATTTTGGCTTTTGTTGTACTCTACAAGTAAACATCAAAATAATTTACAACCAAATATTTATAACACCGTTCGCCATTCTTAGAAAAGAAAGCTCTGATAATAACAGCACGAAGGTGTTCCTTTAGTTAAGTATGAGGTGTGATCGTGTAAAGGGTTAAAGAGTCAACTGTTTTGATAGAAGAAACATTTTTAAACAGAGGTTGTTCAAGATCGATCAAGATACCTTCGAACTATTTAAAATCCACATTCCATTTATTTCACTTATAGGCCTTCCAGTAAAATTTGTAATCCAATACAAAAGATGCCTAGTATTCCCTTAAGATAGAATTTTAACCCACCAAAAGACAACGATAATAATTATAGCACAGTTAACGTCACATTACCATTGCTAATAATTATATAACAGTAAATGGCAGCTAGTTAATGTTAAAATGATAAATACTATACAACACACAATTAATGCGAATTATGTTTGAATACGAAATTAGATAGATATTGTAAATAATGAAAGATTACCAAACAACAGACAGTCAGTGTTTATAACCATTTTCTATAATACTAGGTAGTCTGTATTCATAACAATGGAATATACTGATGAAATACTCACGAGATAGTCAGTGTAAATAGTTATAGAAAAGTAAACGTTAGATAGTCTATGCCAATAGTGATACAATACTTAACTAGCGAGACAGTGTAAATGATGATAGCATACTCAACTACATATAGACAGTGTGAATGATGATAGAATACTAACTCACATAGAGACAGTGTTAATATTTATGGAATAATAAACTACAAATTCTCAGTTTAAATAATGATAGATTACTAAACCACATGAAGGCAATGTAAAAAAATATTTTAAAACAGTAAACGATTGATAGTTTGTGTTAATAGTAATACAATACTAATCCAATGATTGACTGTGTAAATAATCATAGAATACTAAACTATAAATATGTTCAATATAAATAATGATAGAATACTAAAGTAAAAATAGTCAGCGAAAACAAGATAAAATATTCGACCACAAAAAGTTTGCGTAGAAAGTCAGTGTACATAATGATAGAACACTCAAACTCAGATGGACAGTGTAAATATGATAGAATACTACACCATAGAGAGACAGTGTAAATATGATAGAATGCTAAACTTCACATATGCATTGTAAATAATGATAGACTATTAAACTACAGATAGACAATATAAATAGTGATAGAATACTACACTATAGAGAGACAGTGTAGAAATAAATGAATACTTCACTACAGATAAACAGTGTTCAGAATGACAGAATACTAAATTATAGATAGAATTTTAAGTTCAGGTTAAATTAACGTGAACATAAAAATGCAGGTTGTCTGTGGCTTTATATAACTTCTTTGGTTATAAAGTAGGCAAATATTGTTTCTGTCATTTCAAGCGATGTATCTTCATATTTTTAGTTATCAATTATGCTTTTCAGAATGTTAACATCTTATTGTCTATTCCTATGAGTTGATATGTAAAGTATTTTACTGTTTATTTTTCTTGTTACCGGCGTTCCTTTTGACTATTTCAAAGCAATCAAACATTTCCAATGTAATACATGGCAGTAAATCAGTATGGATTGCCAATACCATTTAAATATCACTTAATTC
This sequence comes from Mizuhopecten yessoensis, assembly GCF_002113885.1. Classification (NCBI taxonomy): domain Eukaryota; kingdom Metazoa; phylum Mollusca; class Bivalvia; order Pectinida; family Pectinidae; genus Mizuhopecten; species Mizuhopecten yessoensis. Next base: position 672,656 of record NW_018408551.1, read on the forward strand.
ATTTTCAAATAGTTGAAATGTTTAATACATTAAGAAATGAGACACTTTGGCGGAAACCAGGCATACCAAATCCATGAACGGAAGATAGTTTAATGGACACTGTGGATATGTGAAGGATGTGATATGTCACAATCGGATGTTAAGTTTCTCACACCGTATGACTTTGTCAATCACAAATAGCTTTTTAACGTAATTTGATAATCCATTGGAGATTCACAACTATTCAATCTTTTTAAATGTCATGAAAATAACACACGAAAGTCAAAATAATTTATTATTTTATGTCGTGTAACGTTAAGGAAATGCTGTCTTACACTGTAATGGTAATTCAAACTATTTCAAAGAGGACATTATTGATAGAATAATGTTTGCAACAATTCAATTGGCCAGCATGACAGGATAATTATTATTTTCAATTTGAGATATGTATTCTACAAATTGTCTATTTTGTTTAACTCTGCTTTTCAGTTCAGTCTTTCTGTGACAAGCCTTCACTGTAAGAGTGTTTATGTGGAATCACTGCAGAACTGTTGCCTTCGTGTAAAATCTAATGGAATAAGTGGAAAGATGTGATTACTTAAGTTACGGTAAGTATTACTGAAATGAAATAAAACCTTTTTTCATCGTATTTCTAGTGAATCGTTTACTCAACAAGGTGCGTGCTCTGCTGCTGAACTATCAGTCATCGAGGTTGGCTGCAGCCTTATAGCTTTTTTTTCTTTCTTTTTAAGCCTAGGAATTGTTACTAAAAGTATGAATGACCTTTTGCAGCAAAAAGTTGTATATATGTAAGGTTACAAAGGTGTTGTTATAAGCACATTATACACTGTTTCTGATTTCGTTTAACCTTTTGTTTGAGTTTAAACGCCAAAATGGACAAAATTACAACATGGTGGAGTGATGAGTTTACTCCTTTTAACTTCATTCATCTACAAACACATGTTTGAATATGGTATTGGGTTTCCCCGTATTCCTAGTGATGTTTACATACTGATAAATGTACATATTAAAACATACTATTTGGTGGTTTTCTATAACTGTTTTGTTGTTTGTAATAATGAAAAGCAACACAAAATGATATACAAATGACAGTACGAACGTATCGTTGAACAGAAAATTCGGTAAATGTGCTTCTGTAGAAGAGATCAATAGTAGAGATCGTGTGAATGCTATGTAAGTATATATCTGAGGCTGCAGATAGCACGGGTTCTCTGTTCTGCCGAATATATCAATGACGGCGCTTTACGACAGCGATATAATGTATATGATTGTGTATTATTAATTGACTAGCTTGATATTGTCGTAATACAGAAAAATCGACCCGGGCAATACATATCAAAAAGTCGGCCAATACACAAAACACGGCCACTACAAGATTTGTCGCGAAACACGTAGATTTACGACGTTCAGAGTTTACGTCATAGACGTCAAAGCGTAGCCTCTGGAGAAACGTTCCAAGATGGACTGACCGACGTTACCAAAATGAAAACGAATATCAAATGTGGAAGAAATGACGGACAGCTTAACTGCAGACCTCCCTCAATATGAATACTGGTCGGAGGAAGGAACAAGGCGGTTGAAGAATGTCCTAATAATAATAATAATGACATCCAGAAATCGAGATGAATTCCGCAGATGTTTATTTGGAACAGAGATGATTCTGTACTGTAGTAGACATCAACCTAACAATATCAAACCCTACCAGATTTGTACGTTTTCATAACAAGGAGTTTACACACTTTGTGTTAAATTCACATAGTTAATTAATATAGTCATTATTGATTTTGGTTTTCTCTATTGGCCTAGTTATCGGTTCTCGGCCTAACTCCATTGGCCTTCGGCTTCGCCCCAGGCCAACATAGCAGGCCTCAGACCAATAACTAGGCCAATACAGAAATAACAAATCAATAATTCTATATTATTGTTCTATAGCCATATTTTGATCAATGATTGTGTAGTATTGTTACATGTCCATATTTCTATCGATGATTTTGTTCTATATCTATATTTCTATCTATAATTTTGTTGTATTATTTTATATCTATATTTCTATCTATCTATTTTTTTTTGTATTATTTTATATCTATATTTCTATCTATAATTTTGTTGTATTATTTTATATCTACATTTCTATCTATAATTTTGTAGTTGTATTTTATATCTATGTTTCTATCTATACTTTTGTAGTATTGTTTTCTTTCTCTTTTTTCACCCATGTGTGAAAATTTATGTTTACTTTGCTTCCAACATCACGAGGCGGACTTAAATGGTTGACAAAAAGGAGGTCAGTAATAGAAAAGTGACATCAAATTACGCTAATTCATTTAGAATTCAGTTGAATTCCGTTCTTTTATTTTCCTGTCCTTGAAATGGATAATCGGGATGTTGAACCTTCACGTTTCCCCCCAAAATGCATGAATACGAGGAACCGCATCAGTGAAAAGCAGTATATTCTTCCATAGGAGTAAATGAATATTGAAACCAAAACAGTCAATATCTTATGGAGTATTTTATGAGAGCATATAAACAGCAAGATACAATATATTGAAATAGTTTGTTTGCCTGTCTCTAGGAATGGGACTTATAGGGTGTCTAAGCGTCATTTCCGTATAAACTTACCTTAGACAACAGGGTTACTACTCATTATAATTCAACAGTTTTCTGATGTGTTCTGATTGGGGGTGGCTGTGAATATCATAATATCTGTTATGAAAATATTGTAGTGTGAAGCAAATATGTACCAAACTTAACTTACGACGAATTTTGCCTTCGTTTCATCTGCGTTTGGACAGATACTTTCGGCGGTTTTAAATGCAGTGAATGAACGATTAGTATCATAGATGTATTTATTATATAATACAGGCTATTTCCGTGCAATATTGCCGTTCAATGAAAACGATATAGCACACTACAATAAACTTGCAAATGAATCTTATCACCGTGGGTTCAGGTCATATTCCTACGCCCTACAGCTTCTACGTTTGTAAACAAAATGACTGACCTAGTTACCTGAGCTACTGTATGCATTTATGGCAGAGGCAGAGGCACTGTGAAAGAATGTGTTCCGATTGGGTTTGACACAAATGAATGTGTTAGTACATGGAACTAATGTAAAGGTTCATTTACCGCGTGATCGGTTAGAGTTGAGACCTAAGATTGTGGTTCAACGCCCAACTCAGCCCCTACAGCAGACGACATCAAATAAAGCACAGCATTAAACACAGCGGTTTGTTTCTGTCCAGCAAACAGACATTGGTACATGTATTCCAGAGCAGTCAAACAAGAACACTCTGATAAAAACTGCAGCAGACCGGAAGATATTGATTGCATTTTTTCAAACTCCAGAAATTAACGAATCCCGTAGCATACAGAGCATCCCCCTCCCGAACTATCCCCGTTGCTTCCCGATTGTTTATGAGTGTCTGAAAAGTGGACGGTTCCGAATATAAACCAAACAGTCTCCACGGTATGATGTCCAGTTTTGACCGTCAGCTGCGCCGATATAATTACGGGCATGCCATTATAACGAACCCTCTGTTTGCGCAGGTGAGAGAGGTGTTGAAAAGTAAACATAAACAGCTGAACCGAGAAGGGAAAGGGTATTAAGCTTATCGCAGTAATCAAAGTGTTGTGGACAAGTGGGCAATTCGGTTTACGCACCCCTGATGTCATTTTTTCAGACACTATGGTTTTTTCACACTGTGTATTTTGGTATGCGTGGCTCCGCCGAGCATTGCGAAATGTGTTGGGGGATGTGTAACTTCAAAATGACACCGACGGACTCGAATACTTGGAGGTTACAGAGAAACAAATAAAAGCAAGGACCGGTGAGAATGCCCGCGACGTCCGTACTGTCAAGGCAAAAGTCTGGACAAACACTGAAAAACCGGACGGGTGCCCCGTGAATATTTACAAATGCTATGCGGAAAGAAGACCTTCCTCATTCTGTAAATAAACAAACCCATTCTTCATCGCGGGTACAACAAAACAAAGAACTCACCTGCAAGTTGTGGTGTGTGGTTCAAACGGCAACCTATTGGCATCAACAAACGAACATCCATGATGCAGCGTGCCATAAAAGAAGCCGGTACCAATAAGGACAAGCACTTGTCTAATCTGAGTGCCAGAAAATATCTCTGAATAAAACCGTGTTATCGAAATTGACACTTTCAGTCCCAGTTAACTTCTAAAAAGGTGTCGACTTCAATTTGTAAAGTGATGACCAGTACATTAACACTGCACGTGCCGTTGTGTCAAAATGTGTGACGTCACTGCTGTAGTCGTAAATAGTAAGCCTATTGAATGCTTTTAGTATAAAGAAATCATAACTAGAGTTGTTTTGATTATTATTAAAACATTGAATAAAGAAAAGAAACCTAAATGATTGTTTGTTCATTTAAATATTTGAACTACTTTTTGTGGCGCAGCCAGCTCCAAACATGATGCATGTAATGCGTCTTTTTGTCAGTTGTCGCTTATATGGAGGAGACAAAATGGCAACAAATAATGGAATTGTGTATAGGTATAGGTCATGTAATATTGAATTTATCAAACTCGTTTATTAATTTCATATAAAACATGCCAAAGGCTCGTTTCATATGAAGTTCATAAACTCGTTTAACAAATTCAATATTACATGAACACTCGTGTTAGATTCTCTATGTAATACAATTTATATATTTTTGATCAATAGTATACCTTGTAAAATGTGAAAGTACACTATGACACACTTTTTTATCACTTTTACAATTACGTGTTGAAAATCGTAACATTTATATTAAAATGATGCATGTATAGTTTTTAATACAGCGTGGTGAAGAAACGTTTGCACGATCAGGAATTATATATATACAATGCTGTTGTTATCATGAAAAACAACTGTGAATCAAAATAATCTACATGACAAATACGGTTCGTTAATGTATCTATCTATGTGGATTACAACTGCTCTACACGAGACAAACAAGACGATTGACATCTCATATAAACCAATAATATGAAAGTAATAGCCAGCGCAATAAAATAGCTATGTTTTCTGTAATTCCCAGCAGAGATACGCTAAGAAAATATATGGTTTGATCACAAAACATCAACAAAATTGCTTTATACTTCCATTTGCATTGTCAAAATTGCTGTTAATAGATCGGATAATAAGCTTAGAGGACTTTCCTTCACAGCAGTTTGGTAAAAGCTTCCATTTGTCAACGACTGCGAATGCGTTTTGCACAGCATTTATGGCACCATGTTGACATACAATTTATCAACTTTCAATCCGCCAAAAATATATACTGATAGGAGTGATTGCCAACCGGAGTCATTTTATATATTGTGTGAAGATTTTTTTAATAAATAGTACATTTATATCATAAGGGACTGAAACAATCAATATTTTTTATTTGAAATAGTTTCGTTTATTTCTTCGCTTTATAAAAATAAATATACAACATTTGATATACATGTAGCGCCCTATCTTGCTAACATAAGCCACTCTAAAGCGCTTTACAGTACATAGATATACAATTTTATTGAGTCAATACAATTAGCATATATATTAATCAATACAATATTGAGGAATTATCAGGAGCTGCCTTATCTGGCGCTAACTACCAGTCCTTTACCACCTGGCTAATATCTCCCTATGTGGTATCATATCGTATCATATATAGTGCCACCTCACTTGAATGCTACAGCACAGATACCGCAATACCCACCCCTTGCCATTTTATACTCAACCTGTGTTGTTGGAGTTGTGTGGGCAGGAGAAAAACACTTTCTCTGAATGTTCCATGCGTACGGCCACTCCGGGGATCGAACCCCGGCCACTTGCTTGGAAGGCCGGAGTGTTAACCACTCGAACCATCCTCCCATAACTCTAGGACGATTTCAATTTCTCGACTGGCAATTTTACTTTCCCTAATAGCAACAGTCAAACCTCTCCTTTAATAACTGATAATTTTTCAGCAATAAATTCTACTTCTTTGATTGTCCATGGTCTTCAACGTGAACCGATATTTAACTGTGGGTTTTATGATTTACCATGTTAAAAGAAATCTTCACTGCATTTACATCGGCGGTTCCAGTGTGGACTCTCCTGGATCTGTCAGATATATCAAACCAACTACTCGTGTTGTGCAGGAAACCCTCATAGTTACAGAAAAGCTTGTCCTGCTTCCCCTTTTTTATGTTTTCCCTTTATGTGTTGTATGAACCCTGTTTCTGTTGTTGTCTTTCAATACGTTTGTATCTAGTTTGAGTTGGACATTATTTTTATATATAGATAAGATATCACCTTTGTTGTCTATAATTCCTGATTCCATTTGCGACAACCGCGCTGTCTTTGAGCTGTACACTGTAATCAGATTCCATTATAGTGAACTGCTAGGGTAGCAATCATCCATCTAATGTCAGCTGTAAATGTAGAAGCTACCGACGCCATACAAAATATACATAAATAATATTTGATTGTGATCTAAACTTATAAATAAGGAGTAACACGTTATTTGTGATCGAGCTATATTCATACTTTTAAAGAGTAAACAGGTGTAAACAAGTAGTCCTAATTGTAACTGAAAATAGATTGTATAAAAAACGTCCGCTTTAAAGGCTGCAATGCCATGCCTTACGACTTGGCTGTATCGAGTTGCTATATCTCAACAAAACCTTAACTCGAACTCAAAATCGGCAAAACAAGGTCAAAGAATGGCCATAACAGATTACATGGAGATCCTGGAAAAAGTACAAGGAGAGATAAGCGTCTTCTGTTTCATCGAGAACACCCATCAAGTAAATATAAGTTCTGTTACATTCTCAACATGAGAATCGTTGCATTTGCAAAAAAACAAGAAGGCACAGTTTTGTACAAAAAAAATAATAATTTTATATCACACAAGTAAATAGCATATCTCCAAATGAGATCATAAAGGCGACCATCAAACTTTCCCATAGTCTTTATCCATCCGCATTCCTGGAAACCAAACATTAGCACTCTTAGATAATATACAGATTAAGTAATTCTTTTACTTTTCCTGTTAAAAAACATGCATGTCTTGTATTTGTCATGAACGGAATGACACATCAACTGAAATAATGAAATAATATTGAATCTATATAAAGCTAATTGCTAACACATGACTCGTACTAATATTATCACTAATGAGTAAATAGAATGCTGTGCAAATCAATATTTCAAGAACAATGTTCACATTGTAATAGTATCTCGGCCAAATCACTTTCGTTGAAAGATATCAGCTGTATTGATTCCTTGTTTGAGTTCCTCGACATCAAGCAAATGGTCATTTATGGAAAAACCGAAGTATGTTTGGGGACATTAAACATCAATGACGCTGATTAATAACAGGGTTTATAACGTTTTCGGGCAGCGCACCGGTTTCAATCCGTCACTGTCATAAGGCTAGAAGAACCTAAATATCCATCATTTCCCTAAAATTAATTTCTGGCTGGTGATATCAATCATTGCCACACTATGTACTTTAACATCGTTACTTTTAGTCGAAGGCAGTTTTGACAAATAACTTTTAAATTACACAAACAAAAATGCTTAAGGGCTCGCTATGGGATAGTTCGATGTAAATTAGAATGCTTCTATATATGTTCTTGGGTATCGTTTTTGTTATGAATAATGTTTGTCTTAACAAATCTGTTTGTTAGAGCTGTATCTTTAATAACACCCTGTGCGTCACCAGATCTGTTGAGGTTGCCATAATTTCACCCCCAGATTTTCGTAGATATTCGTCATGGCTTTCCCGCTAGTTTCGATGTATCCTCAGCTTTACTTAGCTTTTACTTTATCATGGGTATATCACACAATGTATTGTAACCATTTATCGTCTCCTGAAAACTAACAAAACTAACATAAGTCTCTTCAATCTCTGCAATACTTTTTTATTTAATATATACATACATATATAAATAACATAGGAAACTTATTGTGGATAGCCGTCTTTTAGATACATTTATAGAGATGTTTTTACATTATGATGTTGGAATATGTTTTGTTAGGTAAAAGATTTTAGGACATATTTTAGAAAAATCAGTTGTGATTTAAATACAAACGAAAATAATGTAGCTGTCATATCTATTCTACCGGCGTTTTCCAATAATGAGAGAGTTCTGTTCCAAGAAAAAACAACTGGGTAAAACTATATGATTGTATATATTTGGAGCATATTTTGTGGAAATCAAGACAAACGTCTATATGAAAATTGATAATCTAAGAAAGAAATAGTGAGAATGTTTGCATTTATGACTTAAACGTGTTCCTTATGTTAAACGGCAAGAATTTTCAGTAGACCGCCTGTATAACCATTAGCCAACCGATGACCAGTGTGCTTTTATTTTTTAATAGGAAAACAAATTCGTAGAACGCATTACAATAAGTAATATTGACCTTTCAAAGTCTTTCAGTTTCCAGATGTGTATTGGCCATATCGCTCGTATATACCATCGTAAAATAAAAACAACAATACAGCTCTTCTACATCAGCCACCTGTTTTGCATCCTCGATACTCCATGGATCACGCTCACTTTCGCTCTCTGCACCCATGAAATTTGTCATAGCAAAATCGAAGAGTCAGTGTGCACCACCTTGTGGATGAGACGAGAAGAGTTCGATCCTTTGATGTACATCAAAAGAATCTGTCGTTCGCGTGACGATAAATTTGATTGGCTTTGAGGTCGGATGACGCTCTTCTGTAATCTTCAAAGGAAATATATCAACCTAGCGATTGGTCAGGTGTTTTTACCTGACACCAGTTAAATAGCTAGTCACGTGCCTTCAATTTTGCTATTACACACTACAGGGGTGTAGAGAGCAATAGTGAGCGTAACCCTTGGTGTATCGAGAATGTCTGTTTGATATTTTCTAACAACATGATCCTCATAGATGACTTTCGATATTTTGATTGCGTCCTTTCCTTTTCCTGAGATTACCATTCTTGCTTCTCCCATCTTCAGTATTTAAATATCGCAATTGATTCGATTCAATATTCATGAGCTTGTTCAGCATTTATATCGAAATATGAAATATATCGAATGCTGACAGAAAAAACCTAAAGACAAGGTTTCGTATGCTGCATGTTGATAAACTCTATGTACAAGTTTTGTGGTTGTAATCTTGATCGCATTGCAAAAATAGTCTTTTTCATATTGTGATAAGAATACCTCTTTTTTATCATGCTCATGTTTTATCTTGTCGTAACTTGAATTAAACGTAAATGTATTGACTAGTGTTGTCGATGAAGCAGAGGAAGCTTACTTTTCCGGAAGATCAGGCCAATGTTGCTGAAAGTTTGTTAGGGTTAACCATAGGTTAGGGATGATTTGAAGATTTGGATACAAGAAAATCAAGAACATCTAATAATTTTACTCTTATTGATTTGTTGTATATGTTTTGAGGATTTTACTCTGCTCTAAAAAAAACATGCTTCTTTTTGACAAGATTTTGTTTGTATTATTCACTTACCACTGGTTACAAGTAACCAACCTTTGAATATTTCAAAGATATCCATCCAATTTATTTATTAATTTATTTATTTTCATGTTTGTGCCATGCTTTGTCGATCTTGAGTTCAAAGTATGGTTATACTCACAGTTCAACGTTTGGTATCCTCTTGCTGTTTTTAACTTCTGACTGATGGTTGTTAATACATCCAATAAAGGGACTATGTATAGTAAACTGCAGCAACGTCAGTAAGGCATCCTCGTGTCGCCAAATAAACTAACATTTCGGCTTTAAACACATTAGTGTCCGCATTCCAAATATGTACAAAGGCGTTTCATGTAACCCCTACTTTTAGGGGTACTCCACGGTAGCCACATACCTTTCTTTTTATGTTCTGCATTATCTCAATTAAGATTATCAGCTAATGCTACAAGGATCAAAAACAGAAAAAAATCATTCACAGCCATTTCATTGCAGAGCTATCTGTATTGACAAAACATGTCAAATAGATAGGGCAATAACTTCATCATAAAACATATATCCTAAGCAACTGATAGCCTTGTCTCGATGATTATTTAGGCAAGCTACGGAGAGCTTAGGCGCGTTCAGATAGTATAGTCGAAGCTAATAACAGCCTAGCATCGCCATAATAATATAGGCTTAGCTGCCGGCAACTTCGCCATATCCAGATAGTATAGACTAAGCTACTGGAAGACAAGTATCTCTGTTATGGCATAGGTAAAACAACAGACAGCTTAGTCGTGCACATATAGCAAAGGCTACGATACTTACAGCAGAAACAACTTTTGGCATTTTCTTCAATTGCAGCTTGAACTTGTTATACGTGGAGAAATACTGAAAACGAGAAAATACAAAAAGTACAATAAGTTGTATCCCACAAATGCCTTTAGGTTTATTTGTCAAACTGGCTTACCGTCAACGTCCTTTTAACATGTCCCATTTTCTTTTGTCACCAACACTTTCCCTAAATGTCTCTTTAATGTATTGCCACATCCGTATAAAACGCCAAAAGGTTCGGTTGACAGACAGCGGGTAGCTTCAAGACATATCTCTTTGTGGAGACAAATCTATAAAATAAATGTCACTTTAACGCCGGAAAGCAAACTCCTGTAAACAGCTATCTCGACTCTTGTTTGTTAATGTTAAATGTCACACTGTATTAATTTGGTATTGATAACTGCAGCTAATACGTTAAACAAGACCTACATATTGTAGAACGGCTATACGTTCTCTGTTATAATACAGTTGATGTGATACACCCCAGAATAATAAAGGCCAAAAGGGTTTGATCAGACAAAATTGAACATTTTGTGTCTTGCACATCTAATATCTTTCTGACCGTATGATTTAACAGGTATTCCTGAAATATGAAAAATAAAAGATACCTCAGAGTCAAACCTCAAGGGCGAGATCATAACTTACTGTTGGTTGACAACAAACAGTCTTAGGACTTCGAATGGATCAAACGACAGTAATATCGGGGGCAAAACCATGTGTTATTAAATGGTAAACATATCCCGCATTAACCTCACAACCGTAATTATATGTCCAGAGTCACTTCCAGGAAAACGTGTAGGCTACCAATGATACAAAACATACAGTGATTAAGTCCTAGATCGTGATAGAGAAGGAGTTTCATTATCTTCCAGAAACTTATGAAACTGTTATGCATACGTGAACGACCTATTTTAACGATTATCTATATTTATATCTTCAAAACATTTTTGTTCGGGGGTTTTGTTTGATAGATCATTTTCAATTGTGAGAGTTTTAAGCCTCAATCTTTGTTAATCTCTGCCTGTTCCATTTGTTGTAGATCTCAAAATCAATAGAAGTTTATCAATGACTTTAATTTGCAAATAACACCAATGTTTCTACTGGCCATGCTTTTTTTTTCGTTATAGTAAGAGAAAACTGAATCTGTCTGAAAAGGCATACGATGAAATACATCAGCCATGTGACTCTCTGTTGTCAAATGATGCCGTTGCTCACATATTAAAGAGTTTGTCGTCTGGTTGTAGCCAAGTAACTAGCTTGTCCATGACTTTATTGTAATTGTAGTATCATTTTCGCTGCCAGTGAATGGTCCTACTGTGTCCAGAATGTAGCCATCTGGTAGGGCGATGCTCATGAATTTGAGATAGTTTCTCTTCTTCTGGCCACAGTAGGACATTCTCTGGAGCTTGTGGTCGGAGCTTTTCTGGATATAAATATAGGTGCCATCTAATATGGCAGTGGCTTTATCTCCAAAAAATGCTTCTGAAAAGACAGTATTGTGCCCGAGCAACTGTTCTCTTGTCAAGTGATCCGGACCTAGNTACAATTATGCGAAAATGTGTGATAAATAACGAACAACTAATTACACAAAATAACAAGACAATATAATAAATCACATTCAATACCTCCAAGAAGCGCAGAATTGATTGATTACTTAGAACAAAATAAAGTATTTCATATGGATAATCTATCTATTCGATGTGGCGTGGTCGGCAGGCACAAAGAAAGTGAGACAAGTTAATATTCCTATAAGACATCAAGATCACTCAAGTCATAGTCAAAATCATGGTTTTTTGTTCCAAAATATTGTGGTCTAGAAAAGAAGCGATCTTTACGTAAAATATATATATATACTAAGGAAATTAAAAATAAAATTTGAAAATAAGTGCTAGCCGTTTCTAAGACGGATGCAAAAAGCAACATAAAATATGCGACATATTTTAAAAGTCTGTTTACTCCGTCATTTACCTGTCCTTACATTTACATAACGGAACATTCTCCGTAGTATACGTGAAATTTCTGATACTGGGCCCGGCTGTTTTTGTAGCAATATCACAGTAGTATATCATAACATTGTAGAATGGAGACGTGATGATCTAAAATATTAACCAACATCCATTGTCACCTATAATGAAAGAGAACTACACGAGAAAAATGAGAAAAGCATGCATTACGTGAATGTAATAAACAGCATGATTATAAAACAAACATTTCACATTTTTTATCATAATTGGATTGCTTGTGACTATAGAGAGACACTGTGGGTAGAAAATAATTTAATTTAATTACAGAACCTTTATTCATTAAAGTAACGTATGAACAACTCTATCATGACAGGGGTAATATATACTAAAATTTTCAAGATTTTTCTTACAAATTCAATTATACGAGACGGTTATTATTTGCCTAGAAAAGGAGAGGTAGCATAAGGATGTTATTGCTTAAAATATTAACGTAGAAATGCAAACACTTTTTGAAGCAGCTATGCTTAGCATCCTGCAGTTACATCAAGTATATACATGTATGTACAAGTATATCTGTATGAATGATATTTCATTTGAATTGTATATGCATTTATGTTTTCTGATTTGACATTCAGTGCAAAAACGCTTCCCATTTGTGAGTTATGCTTTCGTTTTGAGATATATTATAGTCATTTTGCATTGACACGATGCTTTATTTTCATTTTCTCTGTTACGTCAACATATCAAAGTGTGTGTGATATGGTATAGGATATATTCACTATGTCTTTGATTGTAAGTAACGACATCATTTCTTCCAGGTTAAATCTGACACCATGACAGATACCACACATGCTGCATATTTCACCGATCATATTTGATTAATTTTTTGTTTGTTAATGTGAAGTTTATTTCGGTTCTTATCATTTCTCCCGGAAGTCTAACACGCAGACTTTCTCACTATCAGTAAATGTTTTTGCTGTCAGTGCGATATTTAACAAAACAAAAAAAGAAACGTTTTTTTAATAACCACAATGTAAAAGAATCATCCATATCTGATGGTGCAGTATAGGTATGTTACACCATTGGATTCACATATTGATGTCAAGGATGCGGTTTACCCGTTATCTTACAGCGAAACAACATGATACAAGCAAGATTCAGTAAGACATGTCACTAGAAATATTCATCTAACTCTCGTAGGCAATCAAAACCTATAAGACAGATTTCTGTAGTTTTACAACGTTTCAAGAAATTTACAGTCGGAACACAGGAAGAGCACTTTGGACCAAAGCTCAACCAAACCGAACTATATAAACAGGAAAACTCAAGGGCTAAAAACAAAATCGCTTAAACGTGATGAGACAATGTCAAACAATGACAATGAGTGAATGATAGGACCGATTATAAAAAGTTACTTTTCATACACATGTAGATTAGCTAATCTGTATACAAATATATTGATTCTGTATAAATTTATTTTGTGTTTAGATGTGTTGTGTTTATCTATTCTATATGCATTTCACTGTGTAAAGATGACTTTCAAGGATAGTGTATATTTCAAACTAGATCAAGCTAAACTAGCACACGTCGTAATTAAACCAACAGCCTGTCCTCTGTGTACCAGAAGTGTTGAGACATAGACCAGCATTAATACCACCTGCATAGAATTTAACTGTTGATGCTTAACCACTCATTAGATTACTTAAAGGGCAAATTACTAAATTAATACTACGTATTACGTACATGTTATTAAAGCGAAAGTTGCCCGGTTTGCTTGAAGCTTGATATTGAAGCATGAAAAACAATCGAACACGTTATTGACTGGTAAGTGCAATAATTGCTACCAACTGTAAACCTTTCTTAATTTGTGTTGATTTATAGGATATTGCGTTTAAAGTGCAATGAACCATATGTGTTGTAATTATCAATGTGTTCAATGCTATATCAAGCTTTTCATGCAACAGACACTGACATATCAGTTTGGTGCTTTGTCGAGATCATCTCCAACTAATCCGATTTTCCTAAATTACCTGTCCTACATCTGCTGGTTCATCTTATCAGCAGGATGAGTGTTGGCGAGTAACTGTAGGATCTAAGACAAATTTCCCTAGGGACTTCATTCAGATTCAGCACCCTGTCAAAGATTGGATGTGGCCAATGTAATATTTTTCTCTACGTTAATGCCGATTTGAGTTGGTGTTTATAGCAATCCCATAAGACTGAGTAATTATCACAAGACACGGTTTGAAGCAATTTGATAAATTCAAATTGATTTTATATTCTGCGCCATTTTCTTTTATACATTTTGTACAAATGGTTTATAGTTGGAATCCTGCTGAATTTTGTATGTTTTGTATTCATTCAGGTGGTGTTTATATTCGAAAATAGGAAATAAAAAAGGATAAAAAGTGCAAAAAATACTGGAAATGACAATTTCGTTCAATAGCAATAAGTAACCTGTCAGGATCTATGAGACCTCAAACCTCAAGCTTTCGACACGCTCTCGGTGTCATTAATATTTGATGAACGGTATTCACTGGCGTTTACAGGTGACAAACAATGGTCATCGTCACGTGACCAAATGTCCTGAGATATCTTCGGGAACACATACAACCAATCTATGGGAAGGTTGGACGCTTGGCACTGGATTTCTATGGCAGTTCGTGCTTCGCTTCTGAAGGTTTTGTTTCCATTTTCACTCTTTTTGTGATATTGATATTTTCCCCTTCTTCTGTGATGGATGCTAGCCCGTTGTTGATATGTTCCGTAAACCTTGGCCTGTATTCATGAAACCGTTCTCATGCTCAAGCAAGGATTATGTGTTCAAGTCTTTCAACTTGTTCCAGGTATAAATTAGCAAAAAATAGTATGTTGTCGATGATGCGGAAATAAAATTAAAGAGACCTTAAGCCAAATACTCAATGTTTCAATGTTTATATTTGACTTTTAAATCGTTTGACATGATTTAGATCATTTACAGGAAAGTTGGTTGGAGCACAAATGACATTTGTTTAGTACCCGTACAAATAAATAATTTTATGTCAGACTGAAACGTTTTTACCTTTAATTTTTGTCTTAGTAACTTGGTACAGGGCTGGCAGGTCAGGAAGTTACGTAATATGACATGGCTCTCACGCCTGATGGAAAACTCCCAGGTCCAATACTTACCATCGTTGGTCAGAGGTCTAAAATTAACGAACGATCATTGGCTGTCCAATCATAAGCCTTATCTCCAGCCTCTGGACCAATCACAAAGGTCGTTGACCATCATTTGTCCTCAGAGACGTGATTATCCAGGAGTATTATTGGTGTAGAACATTTATACCAAACTCCTGAAATTTATTTTGTACCTTTTAATTTCCCTCCAAATTTTTGCACTGCTCGGTTACAGATCATACTGAACTGAATCTTTCTAGATCATATGATATTCCTGTACATGTCTTCATATATATATATCTTGTATTCATTACACCTATGGTTTATGATAAAGATTATTTTTGAGTACTCCATGCTTGTTACACATGTATGTACTATGAGATTGCCGATGTTTTACCCCATCTTTGCTGTCATAGCCATATGTTAAGCCAACATTTATAGTTTAGAGTACATCTTTAAGTATTGTGATATTTAATCAAGATTGATCTTGATTGGTACGTCATTAATACATGACATTAACAACACAATAGTCTCATTTATTATTTCGAATCCTACATATGATCTTACAGCAAACTAGCTGTGGTATCTTTGCTCGGTTTCAGAGATGACATAAACTCTATGCTTGCCATGTGACGATTTTATGGAGACAGGCCCTGGTGTTGAACGTTTCACTTGATCATGTACACTCTCCTACAACTTTTCTACTTTGGGTGTGGTATATTTAGAGTCGCGTAAAAGTGATATGGTGTCTGATTATTGGAATGGAATTTTGTTTTCCTGTCGCCTAGAACCTCACAGGTAACTAGCTATCAACACCTTTACCAATACGCTTGCTGTACCATACTGTATGCTTCTGGATTTTTGGAGCTAATGATTAAAAATGTATACAAGTGTTTACCCGGTTAACCCGGAACTTGGCGTCTAGAGCTACCTTGTTGTGCCAATAAATTAAGCGATAGCATTCCAGGTTTTTGTTTAGTTTTTAAATGTTTAACATCCTATTAACAGCTAAGGTCATTAAAGGACGTGCCTCCAACTGGGTTATGAATGCGTGCATTTGTGTATGTGTGCCGGGGACAGGTATGTTGGTGTACTTGCCTCTTTATGATAGCAATAATCTGATGCTGACTTTATATTGCTATCTAATTGAAATACCATTCCTAAAGCACCAAGTAAAGCATTCCGTCCGATCACATTATACCGACAACGGGTGAACCTGTTGTTGTTTTTACCCAAAACGCTGAACGTTAATCAGAAAATAACGACAACCTTATTTTAAAGACTTTGGTATGTCCCGGCATGGGGACAGAACCCATTGCCTTCCTCACCTGGACGAACGTTCAACATTAAAGTTAAAAGTGAGGAATTGCAAAGCAAGCATCTTCGTCTCAAGCAAGTGTCAGGACAGTAGGAACGCTGGTTAAGGATATAATGTCTCTTCCAAAAGGAAAACAATTGTTTTCCAAAACAAAGGGCGAATAGTGGAACAATCATATTAATAGTTGCTGGGCGTTCACTAAAACACATAATGGATAGTGGTGGCCGGGTAACAATATTCGAATGTATATTATTTCACGCAACGAGAACGCTTTAATCTAAATCCTAGTTGAAACAACTAGTCTTTAACTTAATCCACTCATTATTTGTAATGGGTATTTTACTGTCTTTGCCTCCTAACAAGGATTTGAGGGCTTAATTACAGAGGCTTAAGGTAAAGCCCCTGAAAATATTGACTGAAATAAATCTGAGTTTGATTGTGATAAAATCAACTGTAGTATTAAATAGAACTTCATTTCTTCCACACTTCATCGCGCTGCGTTCCAGTCTTTGCTTAGAAAAATCATTAATCTTAGATCAAAGGCGCTTTTATTCTGAAAATGATATCATCACGTCATCACTTGATGTAATGTTGTCATATATTTTGGATCAAAATTTCTCTCTACACATGATTGATATATTCTCTTGATCAAATAAGTCTGTGGGCTACGTGTTTTGTTTTGCATATAGTATGGGCACAAGCATTTACATTGTTATAGAATTTCAATAGCTTGTCCGTAGTTTAATTCGAGTTATCGCTTCATGTACTTCATCTGCATTTCCATACAAAAGGATACCAACCAATTCAATTGCATCATGTCAAGAGGATGGAACGTAGTGAAACTTAGGTACACAATGGGACAGTATGTATTCGGGTATTACCAAAGTGTTTGTAGAAATTGAACGCTCTGAAGATCGATAGGTTTTAATAAAGGACAAAGCGTACACAAGCTTTTTTCTAATCGATAGATTTCATTCAGACCATGGTGAACATTCTTTAGTCTGTGACGTCACACATCCTGGACATTGTAAACGTTGCTAGTTGATGGAATAACAATTCACGAATTATGTAAATAATACCAGTTTTTTTATTTATACATTTATCGACGTTTTACGGGGATAAAATGATACTGTCGAGTTGATATTTGACAATAAAACTACTTCATTACATGACATTCATCTATTTGCACACAATCCAGTCCAAGATTATAAGGAAATATTGAGGTATACATTATAAATAGACGGTGATATATTCCTATCTAAGCAGAGTACTAGGCACTAAAGAAAAAAAAGTCTTCTAATCTCAGCGTCGGTTTCTCTGTGATTTGTGTCTTACTTCAGCGGCTGCATACCCGAAGTCTGAAAAGAATCCCAGTTGCTTCTTAGTAACGATTTCAAAAATAGCCTTCTGGTCAAAAGCTTATTTATATTGCAATTTAGCAAAGACTATAATAATAAATAGAAGACACACGTAAACATGTAATCAACGACTTTTGTTTAAGAAAAACTTGAACTTCATATTTGATCAACTGGAAGTTGCTGATACAATGTTCATCGGTACAATAAATTGATATATAATGTAAAATAGTCTTTGTGTCATTCAATGTAGTTTAAAAGAGAGAGTATATTTGAATGGTCGTTAGATGATGAATACATGGATTGGGTGTGTTTACAGATGTATGATGTGACTGATGATTAAGTTTGATTTACCTGTATACACGGAACGTCCATGGAGGTATCTCCCTTACGTTTGGAGACGTAAGGGAGTTAAGTGGAAGAGATAAAAAAAATCAGTATATAAAAATCAAGATGGTTCTTAGAAAAGATAAATATTATGTTGATATCTACAGAGTGTCATATTTATAACTTCCAGTCAAATTGATACTTTTACAGATTAAACAGCTACATCAATATTCTTGTTCACGTTCCTCCAGTGTACAGGTTGCACAATATCAAGCAAAGGCCAACATTCACCATCCGTCTGTATATCCCTTTGTCCATTGTTCAATGTTTATGACACAACAAGGCTATATCTTAAAATGGTTGGTAACCTAAGCTGTTGTAATGTAATTACCTATCTCTTTGTAGTTTATTCCAGGTAGGTAATCAGCTTTTAAAAGCAAAAACTTGTCTTCTAATAAGTGCACAATATATTGTATTTCGAAACGAAATGCTGGTTTTGAAATTCGATCTTCGTTTTACTAAACTGTAATTGTTGTTTTAATTACCTAAAAACAAAGCGCCCGCTGAAATGCGTGTTCGTCACCAGTATTTTCCTCCTGTAGCTTTACTGGAATGTTCACTTCATGACCCCCGTTCATCTAAAATTAGTCAGATGTACATTCTGCGTAGATACATTATTGCCCTACTATTTCATCGACAATAAGTTAGAAGTATGGGCCTGTTTTCACTGGTTTTCAGTTTTTATTTTATACTGTTATCGATTTGAACATTTTGTAAAAACAAGTAAATAACTATATAAATAAAACATAACACGTTCCCTTGAAAAAGACGGGATATATAAAACGTAGGTATATTATAAATTCCCATACGGTCAAGCATCCACATATCCCGATTTAATTTCACATGTAAAGTCTAAGAAAGATAACTCTTTACGTTTTATATATTTCCTCATTTCCAGATATGCAATATTTATACTCACTACCTTCTACAAATGTGTTATTACGTTACTTCATTCTAATCTATCAACACATAACTCCCAATCGGGAGTTCCATCCTCAAGTCGTTTTTAACTCTTTATGTACTCACAAACTGACGACAAATAATAATGGATATATCAGTTTATAGATAAAAAAAATACAAAGAGACTGTATCACGGTCATTGATTTGTTTAGATGTCAATACATAGTCTTGTTGAGAAATGTGGTTGTAGTGTGTCAATAAAAAAGTATTATGTGCATTGCGTAGAGCTGATTTAGGACGAAAACCATTAGCTTCTTACTTAAATCAAAATGATAATGCTACTTAAAAGAAACATCTTTAACCCAAACGTGTCCGGCAGCTCAGAACAGCACAGTTGTATATCATGTATATTTACAATATCCATAAAAAACAGCGACAATTTTAATTGTAACTTTAGTTATTTATTTACCATTGTTTTCATATGAATAACAAATAACATTTTTGCTCTGGATCAAAACAAGAGATATCAGCTAAGTTAGGTAACGCTGCAGAAATGCATTTGAACAAAACAGTCGGGCCATATCACATTGTATCTACTGTAGCACATGTACGAATATGGGACTGAGAATTTACGAGGCAAATTCAGACGCTCACGTTTTAAAGGGGTGATGGCATATTTCAGCTTATTAAATTTTAAGAGTTTGGGGAATGGAGAAGACTAATGCAGCACTTAACCTAAACATAATATAATATTTTTATTTTCAAAAATGACATTGTTAAATGTTTTCTACACTTCAAAACGGATGCGCAGAGATTGATTAAACTATTTTTCATAAAGTTGTTTTTTAATGAATAAATCATTTTATTTCACGAATACACCATTCCATCGAAAGGAAGTCTCGCATTATCACAAACAACTTGTTGGAGGTTTTGTATTCATGATGGCGTACTCAGACCAACTATTTCCCCGCAGATTTTACGTTCAACATTCAATATAAAACTGAACAAACACGCTATTGCACACATGTATGAAACAGGTCAACATATAAATGACTACAGCAGCATAGAAACAATACGTTAATCTTATTTATAACATGATTAGACAATACAATAACTGCAGTTTCGAATTTCAGTGTTTACAAAAAAGACTTATGTTGATTGAATATGAGGACAACGAAAGGGATATAGGTTAAAGAAAATAAGTACAACATTTTTCCTGGACAGCATATCCTGCTCTACCTCATAAGCAATATAAGATTAAAGATATACACACATGCGACATTTATAATTCATGAAATTTTGTGCTTTATTCCCTACTCAACATCAAACTTTTTTTCTACATAGTCAAAGGTTAAGGAGATCATTAATAATAGCCTCACTGAACTTATTCCATCACCATAGAAAAAGGTGTTACAATATATTGCCACTTTCGATTTTCGCGTGTGTGCGCAATCGCAGGGGTTTTCAACATGTTCATATTTGTATCGTATGCCTTTTGCAAGATGAATGCTTCACTTGGCGCCTTCGCTTAAAGTTGAAGAAAATGCATGAAGACCCGTTGATGCATTACAGGGTCTAACAGGGCTACGAAATCATCAAACTCTATTCCATACTTACTGCTAAAAGAGATATCTTTCCTTTTTGAAAAATTTAATAGAAAACTAGACCTGTGCCGGTAATTTATTATTATCTATAAATAACCAAAGGAAAAGAACTCTAATCTGATTTAAAACGTATATTCATAAGTATCCAGATTAAATGAACGGAGAATGCCAATAAAAAATCAATTTGCAACTTATCACTACATGTAAGCATTCAACATGAAAATGAGAATCGTACTAGAAATATATTCAATCGCATTAAAATTGTGTCTAGATCACAACTATTCTGTGTGCGCTTTGTGTATGTTAATTATGCAAATAAGTTTGAAGCAATTAAGTTCGTTAATTGATATTTTCATGGCGAATCAAGGTTCCGTACATTCACACGTTGTTTAAACCACGTACTTGCTAGTTTTAGATAGCTTCTACATACGTAAATTAAGAAAATTAGATCTATGGAGTTTTAACGCTAAGATGATGAAAGTTAATAAAAAGTAAATCTCAGAACATTTGTCAAACATTTGCTTTACACATATTACTACTACAGATTACGGGTGATACATTTATACCTGGGTCGGTAGGCTAATATTACGTCGCATTAGACGATCGAATTTTCGTTTTTTCCAAAGTGCCTGCTGGTCAATTTCTGTGTTGTTTTCTATATAGATTGAGTCCGTCTAATAGTAAGGGGAGAGTGAATACTACACCTAGCATGATAATACCGATGGTGCCCACGTATAGGGAAGAAGGCCGTGGATCGTACGCACAAACAAGACTTCGCTTGTAAGAAGAGGTGTTCTTTGCGGACAGTTCGGTATTTTCCCTCAGTGTAACCAATCTCTCGTCAAGGGCCTCTGATGTTGTAATGATGGGCGTGAACGTATTAGAACAAGCTGTGGAAAACAATTAAATTGAAATGACCACAACATTGGCTCACTATGGATCACAGGTTGGATATACCAATTTGTAAATACTGTGTTAAAATAAAAAAAAAAATAAAAAAAAAATGGAAGATACAATGGACTACAACAAAAGTATATATAACAAGAATACAAATATGTAAATACCAGGCGTAATATCATGGATATACCGAAGAAAAACAATATGAAATACAAGGAACTTCAAAATGGATATCAGGGACCAAAATGATGGACATTCCCGGGACGAAAACATAGACACATACATTGTGTATCATAGACAAAAGCATTGATATATCACGAAACAAAACAATGGCATACCGAATATCATAACATAGAAATAGCAAGGAAAAATAACAAAAGGATTACATGGAAACAAAGCATAAAGATATTTTATTTAGATGTTAAAATCATAATGTTACGTCTATGTATTGTAGGCATGTGGATATATTGTCACACAGTCTATTGATTACCCTAACCCTGCCTCAATGTCGTGTATTTGCAATTAAAAGGCATTGACAGAAATATTGATCATGTTAAAATAGCAAGTGTAAGCAAGCCATGTGGTCAACATCTGAGCAATGAGCAGACGTATAGGATTTCTTTTATTGATCATCTACAGACAGAACAGCCTTACCTCTTCAAGGAATTCTGACATTCTATTTTTTATTTTACTATAAAAACGCAACATATTAACAATGAAAAGAAAAGTCTATGTAGGTAATGCAAAGTCAAAAAAGAGTAAACTGAATAATCATCCTATAACCGTCTCTTTGTTCCAATTGGTAATTATCAATTGCATTACCCGATGTTTTATTAAACTACGTAAACTAGAGATTATGTACTTTATGTGATCTAAGAGATGTCAAGGAATTTCATTTCATTCTTACATAATGTATTTGTCCTGGACTTTAAGAATTAACATTATCTCATATCAAACCAAATTAACGTATTCGTCCTTCTGCGTTTAAGCTGACAGAGCTATTTACTGTCTAGCAAAAAAAACAAACTTATTAGACATTGAAGTAAGTATTCAAGCAATTGTTGACAGAAGTCGTATATATTGAATATATAAGATGTGCACGTGTATGAAAGTCTTACTATAAGGGTCTTGTTATTGTATAATTAGAATTGAGATCTATGTCTTTTAAGAGTGTATAATCTAATTTCATTATGTAATATAATATAATAATCGTTCTGTCTTTATGTAGAGGTTTTATGGATTGACTTTGAAGCTTTTTTTATTTCCTATAATTTTGCTAACTAAAGGCTTAAATTATGCTGTATAAGAGTCTGCTTGGGCACCTTAGGAAAAGCTTTAACTTTTCCCAACTTATAACTACATTTTTTGTATTTCATGAATTTAAGATTAGTATGTATGGAATTGAATGTATTGCATATGTTCTCCGCCATTTTACAAGATATTTGTATTTGTATAAGAATTGATCAATATGTATTTTTCTATATGCCTATATGCTATCTGCATTTGGTAATAAATTGAATTGAAAATTGAATTTGTAAACCATGTAGCTGTTACTCACCTAGACATACAGGTAAATTGCCAACCCACGCCCCAGCCACACAGGTGTGTCTCTGATCGCCTGACGACAAGGCGTACCCAGTACTGCACGAGTACAGAACATTACTCCCGCCTGCAGTGCCATCGTACAGCCTGTCGGTGTTGGCTACAGCTGTCGGTACACCACACATATCACTAGTTACAGCCGGTAAAGTCGTGGTCACTGCTGCAGTTAGCGATAACGGAAAATCGCATCAAATTTGTTGCATCACCAACCGAAGTTCATAACCATACAATACGTAATATATATGAAAGATTAACAGAAAATCAGAAAATAACACAAATGATGCCAGGAATTTCTGGTCAACATGCGTTTGGTTAAATTGAATTTTGAATCATTGAATTGTAAGTTTCGGTGTACATACTCGGGTTTGTTTGTAACTATGGCTTATATTTAGTTTCATTTCATTAGTGGCAACCCATTCCGGAGACGATTTCCGGTACTGATGATAACACAGGACATATTGGTTAAGTGGGAAGACTGATCGATCTCGGGTTAGTGAGTTTATAAGTTCTATCAGAGATTGAGGATCATGTCAACAGCTACGGTGAAGAGGTTAGCCGAGTTTTTGAAAAAATATTTAAAAATAAACATTAATCCCAGTGCTTCCGATTTGTGTCCATCCCATACTGTAAATGGTTGTGTTCCGAAACCTTCCTATCACTAACCATCTTCTTCATTTTAAAATCTATTTCAATTTGCTCATAAGTTACGAAACAGGACATCATAGCACATGCTCATTAAATAAAAAATTATGCAAAAGATATTAAACGGGATGCTTGTGTAAAACGTCGTGGTTTTTTGTCACGGAGAAAAAGAAATTACACGACGATCAACTTAACACATTTTTAACATTGTTATTGATGACAAGACAGACATTTATCTTTTCCTGTATGTAGCAAAGCTTGATTACCGAAGAGAAAAATGATATAAGCAAACACAAACATTCTAGATTTTTAAATATGCTTCCATAATTCAAGAAAGCAAAATGAAATTTTAGGGAACAATTTTGTAGAAAGCAAGCGCATTTTTAGTGTGTACATCATGACTCCGGATCCTGGCCACATGTACCTATAATATGTACACCTATAATCAATGTGTATAACAACATAGGTTCCGATTCTGTAGTTTATTATGAATGCCATATCCTTAGGTGAAAAATTGGTGTCAGAAATCACATTTTGCATACATGTTGTGTTTGACCTAAACAAACATATATAATTACGTTTGATAATGAGCTTTCTGTCTACTGAAAGACATCCAATTACTTTTACATTCAACCGTTTTGAAAGAGAATACTATTTTTGTCACCTGCAGTTGTGGCGATCGGAGTAGTGCCGGGGGTGGTTGTAGAGGTAGAAGAAATCGTAGTAGTTGTAGTAGGAGTGGTTGTAGTCGTAGCAGCGGGAGTGGTTGTAGTCGTAGGGGCAAGGATGGTTGAAGTCGAAGCGGCTGGAGTGTTTGTGCTTATACGGGCAGGAGTGGTTGTAGTAGTAGCGGCTGGATTGGTTGAAGTCGTAGCGGCTAGATTGGTTGTAGTCGTAGCAACGGCAGTGGTTGTAGTCGTAGCAACGGGAGTGGTTGTAGTTGTAGCAACGGGTGTGGTTGTAGTCGTAGGGGCGGGGATGGTTGTAGTCGTAGCAGCGGGAGTGATTGTAGAGGTAGAAGAAATCGTAGTAGTTGTAGTTGGGGTAGTTGTAGTCGTAGGTGCGGGAGTTGTTGTAGTCGGTGCGGCTGGAGTGGTTGTAGTCGTAGCAACGGGAGTGGTTGCAGTCGGAGTAACGGGAGTGGTTGAAGTCGTAGAGGCAGAGAAGGTTGTAGTCGTAGCGGCTGGAGTGGTTGTAGTCATACGGGCGGGAGTAGTTGTAGTAGTAGCGGCTTGAGTGGTTGTAGTTGTAGCAACGAAGGCGGTTGTAGCCGTAGCAACGGGAGTGGTTGTAGTAGTAGGGGTGGGAGTGGTAGTAACGACCGTAGTAGTTGTTGTAGTCTGAGGGGTTGTAGTCGTAGCGCCTGATGTAGTTGTAGTCGTAGCAACGGGAGTGGTCGTAGTCGTAGCAACGGAAGTAGTTGTAGTCGTAGCAACGGATGTGGTTGTAGTCGTAGGGGCGGAAGTGCTTGAAGTCGTAGCAACTGGGGTGGTTGTAGTCGTAGCAACGAAGGCGGTTGTAGCCGTGGCTACAGGAGTGGTTGTAGTCGTAGGGACGGGAGTGGTAGTAACGACAGTATTAGTTTTTGTAGTATGTATGGTAGTAGTTGTCACAGCTGTTAATGCATGAAATTCAAATTATCATATCAATAGCAAGCGACACATATTCAACATGTTCATTTGAATTTCTATATTATTTTTCAATAGAAATTACGGAATGATAATACAGGTAACTATTGATTATTCAATATTAATATAAAAGACATGTAAGTATTAGGTTTCTTTTGCGCCATTTACGGATAAAAAAGCTGTTAAAAATACCAGTCTATCATCAGTATTTGAATTGGAGTGAGTGCTTGTCAGGTATTTAAAGATGTTAACACCCATTTTGAAAAATTCCAAATGTTGACGACATCTTAATACAACAAATGCACACCTGTTTTACAGTCACTGTCGGTCCAGTTACGATCACACGTGCATGTTACATTGACTTGGTCTAGACTGGTGCCACAGCTACCGTGCCCACATCCTCCCGTCACTGACAATGGATAAAGTCAAAACTCCAGTCTGTGTCTAACATGTTGATATCTTTATCTTTTTACTTTTATATCTTTATAGGACCTTGTTAGTTTAAGCCACTGAATTACACTAAAGTAAACGGGATAATATTAATTATACATTCACCATCATGTCTTGACACTGCATATGATACATTGCAATATTTTAAACGTTTCTTATCTATATTCTTAAGTGTCTTAATCAAGCTGCGTGTATGACTAGTGTATATTTTTGTGATTATATCAAAACAACAGTGATATTAAGTTTATATTAAACACAATTGTCAAGATACATAAAACATCAAATGATTTAGAATATACACAGGAAACGTTTAAGTATAAATATTTTATGAAAAAAAAAGAAGATCTATGTCAAAAGAGTTTTGATACAGATAGCATAAAAATAAAAATAATTTCCAAGTTTTACAGTGTTAAGTAATACAATGTCAATCACAAATATTTAAATATAATAGTTCGAGTTTTAATTTATGCATGAACGATGTAACTTTTAAACTAGGATCCATAATTGTTAAAACATTAATCACAAGATGTTGAAATTTTGCAAAATTTTATAGGCCATAATCTCATGAAAAAAAAAAAGATAATGTGAATAGAAAAGTGATATGTTCTAAAATTTTATAAATGACCGGTATTCGTTTACGAATAGATTATTTTAATGCAGCCATAAACTTGGTAACGTTTTAAAGAGGTTTATAAGTTTCTCCCCCTTGGTTTCTACATCAAAATACTAGATACAGAAACGAGTACATTGTTTCTTCGCACTAAAAGTTTTTAATTTATATAAAAAAAAGAATACAACACATAGCTTACCGCTGCCTGTAGCAGTTATAATTCGTATTGTGACTTCCGCGGTATCTGACTTTTGGTTCATCTGACCGCCAGCCCAAATACCGTCGTGGTACACCATTTTACCCCCGGAGGAGTCGGATGGCCTCCATAACAAAATCTGTGTTTCAGTGTAAGCGTAAGCTACCCCGCCAAATGGAGCTATACTTCCATCAGTTAAACTGTTGCCGGTTCCATAAAAACGAAACCCGGGATTATTTCCATCTGCAACTGTGATCTGTAGAGAGAGATATAATGATAAGTGCAAAATGTATTTAATTATAGAAAAGTTGCTGCGTATAAAAGCAAGTTTCATAATAGAATTTTTTCCATCATGTTTAAATACTGGTATGCAGAACTAGGGAATTTGATGTTCATTAGCACTAGGGTTATTCGGTGACATAGCAGTATGCTTGTCGGTGACGTAGCAGCAGCTATAAATCTAAAATTATAAAACAGAGATGACATTGCGATTGTTATATTGACCTAACATTTCCTCCTTTTGTAGGCCCGATTTCGAATTCCCTCTGCAGTAAGTATTATTTATATTGTTCGAATTTACATGTATATTTATATCATTACCTCGGTTGACATAAGTATGTCATCTGTTTCAAATGTAGAGGAGAAGGCAATCTCATAACTGCTCTTCAATCCTATTCCCATGGTTAAAGTGTGCTCAAAAAGAATTTCGGTTGCCGGAAATGTCCAGCAGGTGATTCTTAGTTGGCCCGAAGCAAATCTCCAATCTTCGTTCAAGCCCCATCCGTCAAATGCACTAAAAATATATCCTGAAAAAGTAGCATGACTCAGTAGGATTGTCTGTTTGGCGTGACGTCATCTTTCATTATGACAGAAATGTACAATGGTTTCCTACGTTTGTCGCCTGGAGTTACCGATAGAAAAACACAACATTGTTCACGCAAAAATGACTGATCCACCTTTTGGTATATAGTTAATCTGAAGCGTGCATGTATCATCTGACAAAACAAATCATTCCGAAAAATGAAATACTTTTTTGTTTCGACATTAATAATGGTTTGTTACATAAGCGTTCATACTTATTGTTCGGGATGCTCTACTACACATACTGGAATGTAACTGTATCTATAAATTGGAAGGAATATTGATATTTGTAATTATTCTATCAAACCTCACCATCGCTTGAAGCCCATATCCGTATCATGGTAGTGTCATACCCAAACAGAACACCGCCCGTGGCTATATTCGCCGCAACATTGTCAGATATCCCGGCGCTTCCTTCAACGAAATAGTGGGAATAATCCAATTAGTATTGTGACAGTTATCAAGCCGGGGATTATATATTGTTGTTGGTGCTCACTGACGTAACAAACCTGGCATGATTTAACATTGTACAGGTGTACAAGTTACCTGTATGCATTTACTAATCGGCTACTTTTATTTTTTTTAAATTTAATTTTAATCAAGAATATTAATCACGTATTGTCATGAAAGGTAACATGAACAATGTTTGCATTTTATGGCTGTAATTTAAAAACAAACAAACAAACGTAGCGCAACGGAAATGTATATGCCCTTTAAGTAACCTCATCAGAGCTGATGAAGGTCAGCTGCATGAAGATTCAAAGTGTGAGATGCATGTAAAAGGTCAAATATATATATTAAAGTAAGTGGAAGACGGGTGTTGAACTCATATTTTGTTATCATTTAGATATAAAAAATGCAATTGCATTTTGAAGTAAGAACTAGCGAAACACACTGAATGAAATGGACATCAGCATATATATATAAATTAGATACGTACAATGTACATATACATGAAATATATATGAAAAAGGAGCGGATCGCTCCGAAAATTTGACAACCTAAACTTGTCCACACTGTTGGAGTGACTTCTTTGCCCCATATACTATTTTAAGTAATTCGTAATCTACGGACATACCTCCATTAGGATCCAGTGTTATATAGGATTTTACCGTCTATATTACTTCTTTGACCCGTACATGAAATAATAGTAATAAATCTATCCAAAACTTAGCGTAAATTAAAGTCGTACAGCCAGCCATCATATAATACAATAAAAAAAACGCTATTGCGGCACCAACATTAACACGAATACAATAGCATAAACAAATTATAAATGGGGATTTGTTTTCTACGATCAGGAAAAGGGTATAAATTTAAGTGGCTTTACCTTGGGCGTCCGACCAGTAATCAGTGGAATCAAGGGCTACCTGTACTGTGACCAAGTCCGGATATACTCCCAAGTTATGTGATATTTGGTGGTAAGCCGATGCGCCTGGGTCAAATATTGAAAAGTGTTTTAGTATATTAATACTTACATCTCTCCCTTCTTCAGCTTAGTAAAGTCTGACTGCGTCTAACTTAGCGGATACGCAATGAAAACGGTCTCGGCGGATTGATACTCTTATTCAAATATGGCACCATTCACGCTTCAGCGATATAACTGTTCGATGACAGCTATTATTTGGTTCCTACAACATCTAGAAACATGGGACACATACGAAACCCGTAACGTCTGATTATTCAACAATGGGATGCTGGCAAACTTCATTTTCCATGGATCCAAACTTCTGTGACGGTAAACAGTGGCGGCCCTCATTTGCGACGTTCGACCTCGTCACAACCAGGCCAATGTGTGAATGCGAGTACATAACGACCGATATAAATGAAAACGACCGATATAAATGAATAAAAATGTTTGAAGTGTACTAATATTAATTAATGATAAATCTTAAAGCGATAAAAAGAAAATAAATTGTTTTTTGTTCACTCTGTATTTTCAAAATTTAACCATATATCTATGTAGATTCACTGGAACTATATTAACATTGCAGCCACGGCTACCGTAGTTGCCATCGTAGAAACCCGCCTCAACGTATTTTCTTGAGTATTTGAACGTTTTTTTATGTTAATGACCTTCATTTTGACGGCGTATACATGTACATGCGGTAAAATGTACACAGTTGGCAACGAACATATAAGTATGAACGCAGTTGGTAACGAACATATATATGTTCGTTGTCAACTGTGTTCATTCTAACGTAAACGCCGTAAAAAGAAAGCCAATCGTTAATTATTGCAGTACTTATTTCAAAACACGTAAAATTCCCATAAAATGTGACTTGTGAAATACAACAAGAGAGTACGATTGCAATTTGAAAAGTATATTATATCAACTTGAAATTATAACTTTGTTCTTGAAAATATATATATCTGTTTTATCCTCTATAGCATTCTTTATATTTCCATAAAGTTAATAAAATAATTGTGAATTTTATTCCACGTCTCCTATCAAAATTATAGATTTCTGTTTGCAAAAAGAAAAGAAAAAAACATATCTCAATATAAACCTAATTCGATAGAATTAGTAAGACATGTTCTTTTCAAAGATAAGTCTTATTGATTAAATATATGCCCGATACACTATAGGAAATATCTGTATAAATACTGGAACCCGACAAGTTACCACGCATGACCAGTTGGATGAATGACGTATTCTCTAAAAGTCAGATCAAACAAAAGTTGAATCGGTGAAAGATAATTGAAACTAAGTATGTCATTCACAGACACTGGTAGTTCATGGTGACATGTCTTTTTACATCATATTCCAATATAGTTACGTAACATACTACTTATAACTGTCCGCTGATGGGAAAATGCTGGAAGACCAATATCACAAAGTGCCCAGGCTCGAACCTTGACCTCGCCGGAAATATACGATCCTCCAATAAGAGTCGAGCCTGTTCTTCCAGCGCCACCTGCAACATACACAGCAACATACACAGCAACATACACATTTTGTATCCGCCAACGTGTCATATTTAAAGTATCTATTAAACGCCATCATGTCGTGGAAAATACCTATGAAATGCCATCCTGTTTTATAAATAGTATCTATATACCTTGATACTTTGATACCACATTGTGTTATTTTAATAGTATCTATAAAAGCCCATCGTGTAATATTTAATATAGATAATATTTATGAAACGGCATCGCGTCATTTTTATTGTATGTATGAGTTTGCATCGCGTCATATTAATAGTATTTAGTATCTATGAAACCCCATCGTGTGATATTATGTATATTGTATATAGGAAACGCCCTCTTGTCATATTAATAGCTTATATGAAACCTGCAGGTTTTTGAATTGATAGCTGATTACACTTTAATTTTACTGCGCGTATTTACATATTTTGACAAAGCATTCATAAAAATAAATTAAATTAGATTAAATGGAACTTACCTGTGAATGCCACTAGTCCACTTTGTGCGGCAAACATTGAGCCCCTCCCGACTGGCGCATACACTATTATGTCTACAGCATTGTAAATATACACAACTCCACCATACGAACTGGGAGAATCGTCATCTCGATGTGCTGAACCGGATCCAGTAAATATGTAGTAGGTTCCATTATCCACAACCCTTATCTGAACATCTACTTTCACCGGATATTCCCCGAGGTCATGTGGAATGACCAGTTGACTTCCTGCTGCTGCCTGGGCGGTCAATGTTACCCACGAACTCTCAAAGGTCGGTGCATTCAAACCATCCACACTAAAATCTGAGTAGACAATGAAGTCTAATAAGGTTGTTTACCTTCTAAAGTTGTAAACGTTAACACATCAAAGCGTCAGTAAAAGACGACAAACACAGTAACTATTAGGAAAATAAAACAATTAAAAAACACAACAACATAATACCCACAAATATCCGGAGACGAACGAAGGAGATATGATGCAAGCATCACACGAACAATGCAAACCAACTAAAACATCTACTTAAAAAGACACATTTAACATCAACAAAAGAGATATAACAATACAACTAAAATTTAATTATGAAACCACAACAGAATATTGTTCTTTGAAAAGGGAGACCAAAGATATATGTTATAACATGAGTAATAACTGGTTTTCTGTTTACAGTATTTATGTTATGTTGTAATACTGTTTTTTAGTGACTGTTTTTTCTTTCTTTATTATATGCTGTGACATTTAACTGTCCATGCTTCTGTCTTGAAAAGGGGCGGATTGATTCAAATAAGCTATTTGCTTATATATTTGCATAGATAGATATACATGTATATGTGTGTGTAGATGATACGTAAACACACTATCTATGATCTATTAAAGATAAAAAAATTGACAGTAAACACAGTAAATGTTGACCACCACAAACAAAAACTGTTATATACGTTGTTATTCACCACACTTAATAGGAACTGATTATGACGGTAAGCATAGCAAATGCTATCTCGGTTCGATGTAAAACACAATAACTGCAACATCGGTGTTAGTATTAAAACAGTTTAAGTGCTGTTCACAGATGTCAACAAACTACGGTTTGACAACTTATCATAATAGTGAGGTTTGCATTGAAATTTAAAGCCAATGTGTCTTAGTCACAATATTTTTGACTTTCAGATATTGATTGCCGATCCTCATTGCGAGTTAGACGCAAGAATATAAAGCTGGATTACATGACTAAATTCAGTCAATCCAAACATAAGATGTTAAAATAATAATAATAAGAGCGTAGCTCTCGGCCGGCGAAGGTGCCCGAGCGAAGCTCTTTATTGGTAACACATGCGTGCGTATACAAAGTTGCTTCCCCTTGGTACAAATTGCCATTCATTTGTTTCGTTCGAATGTATCCGTCCAGTGGGGAACCCGGAAATGTATCCTAACAGCAAAGACAATTATGATTTCAACAAATAATTGAACATCTACATATAGTGAAAACATCATGTTTTTAATGACTATTTTTTATTAGAGAAAAAAATCAATACGAAATACGAAGTAGAATTCTCCTTCGACATATTCTCGCGAGAATGATATACAACTTTATCATCTGTTGCTAGGATAAATAAAAGAAACAGAATATAAACGGATACAGAATTGTTTTTATATTACTACATTTTCAGATTTTTATACTTACATACATTCTGAGTGAAAAATAGTTCATCACACAAAATGTGATACATGTATAAACATACATGAAACTTAGTTCAGCGATTATCTCCTACGACGTCACAAACACGCCATTCTCCATCGCCCCTCATCGGTTATTTCCGGAAGGATTAACAATATCCGAAAAGTTTTAGAACTGATGTCCGTTGAATTATCTTTTTGTCGGTGCTTCAGGACTTTTTTATTTCTGTTTTTGCCACAGGCACAAGAAGTAAAAAAAAACCTGATATTTTCTTAGATCCTTTTTGTCATCAACCAGTTTATGTTAATATTTCTACCGGGATATATCTTCAAAAAGAGCCGGTATTAAACCAATTGGTCTAGTGTACATTAATGTTTTCATTGTCTAAAATTTTATCAGCTTTTGATAACCATTTGTTGAGAATATGAACGAAATGATCATCATTTTTTAAAGTCTGTAATGATATTCCGGACCACCAACACGAGTTTAACGCCCCTTTTTAGCAACGTATTACTTTTTCACATCTCGTGATATAACTAGTTACAGACAGAACTGTGTAATTTTAATTGACATGCTTACCTGTCAAACCTCGGTGACTGTTACAAAATTTGAAATTCAACCCGTTGTTTCAGGATTTAACAGGAATTGAGACTAGTAACTTCAATCTTAGTTACATCAAAGTATAACAATGTTCTCTTTTTTTTAACTAAAATTTTAATTTATTTACTTAGATATATCGTCAAATATGTAAAATGAACTTTTTTCTATAACAATTACGAAACAGTTTTTTTCCAAATATATATCTCAATCATTATTTTTGTGCCCTGACGGAAGCACGCAGAGGATTAAATTCTGAATGTGGGAGGAAACCGGCGTATCTTGAGAACACCCATGTAGTTGGTCAGGTGAACGGATCGACCCCGGTCATATTGGTGAAGACGAGCGTGCTACCCACTGTGCCACCCGTCCCACAATATAAGTTACGCACAAGAACAAATATCTCTAAGCTCTGACTGGAAGAAAATGCAAACATTATATTGGGAATAATTTTTTTACCAATCATGTATGATACAAAAAAAATCAACATACGGGAGACCGGGGCAAGTTTGGCCATCCCTGACATTTTTGTTCTTGAGCTAATATTTAAAAAAATAGCAGTTTAGTTGGCTAGTAATTCACACCAGAAAAAGGTGAGGAATTCGCTAATTTAAAATTACTTGACAGGAGAAAGATACTTTTTAGAGGGTATACAAAAGTCATAATCTCGCTTCTTTATAATTATACAAACTTTCTGTAAACAGCATTGCTACTTATTTACTATCAAATGTGCAACACACTGACAGCTTTACATTATATAAATAAAAGCCAAGCCAAGCGCTTACTATCGTATTGCTGTACTAGTAGAATTTAATGAAATGTCATTTTGGGCCTGGACAGGTTCAGCCCATGATTCCTGGGCAAGTTCGGCCTATGCATCACATAAAAGCTTTAAATTCATAAAATTGGAGGGAATATCGGACTTCATAATAATTAAAAGCTTATCCCAACGTGGGCCGAACTTATCCGAATGCCTGTCCGAACTATGGCGGGGCTCGTTCGGACATCCGATCTTCCGACAGGAAAAGTTAAAATTTCTTCAAAAACGTACGTGCTGCCATGCTTCCCAGAACGGACTTTAAAAATGGGCCGAACTTGCCCCTGTCTCCCCAAATTTGTATGTCGGTCGTAAAATCTCAATAGAGCTTGTGTTTTATTGTTATTCCCCGAGACTTATTGACTTCAAATAAAGCTTATCTTATCTCATTCTTATTCAGTTATTATCAGAGATCAACAAAAGCAACGCTCTTTTTAGGCTTTGCCTTTTCATATTATAGAGGTTTTTTGTGATATCTTCACAAAGTACTCCCTGTTTTGTACTTGTTGTGAATATTTTTTATCAAAGTTACTTTCATATATTTTTGATGTTATTCTAATGGCTGAACCAGAATATTATTTGTTGAAAATTGATAGGCAGTTGGAACACTGCGTAAAAAGCTCTGGTCAATCGCTGCTACTTTGCATCTGATAGGAATTAGTCGAGAAGTGAAATATGCTCGAATGTTTTTGTGACTCATACCCGAAATGCTGGGAGAACAGACGTGGGAGCTGTCACATGTGGTAGATACGCGTTAATCATGGATCACTGTGTTTATATTTTGCTCACAATTAAAGTTTGATCGAAACAATTCCAAAGAAAACAAACGTTTCAACACTATTTTACTTACATGTATATTCAGAAATTTAACGTTGTTTTGTTTCATATTGACACAAAAATGAAACACCTCATTTAAAGGGGCCATAATCAATATTATAGTATACAATTGTGAAGGTTTTGTAGGCTTTGATAACATGTAAAGAGTTAAATGTAAACTAATAACTGTATGCGCGGTTTAGCATCATTCTCCATTGATCTGTGTGCGTGTGTAAGTGCCAAAGTATCTAATAGAAATCTTTGAACATTGAAATAATACTTATCTTTAATACAGGAACGATTTTAATCAATAAGGATTAATTCGATAAACGTGTAGCGCGAATTTGTGTAAATAAAATACATAGAGTATGTTATGTTTATATAAACTATAACACAGGTTTTAGGCAAATGCTGAACTGTTGATTATAGATAAAGTTATTTATACACGTTTTGATAACTTTGAACATGCGGCCAGTAAGAAAGGTAATACAAAATGTATGTTGCAAATCAATACCAGCAGTCTATTACCAAATGCAATAAATGTGTATGTAATAATTATTTTGTTTTGTTTTTTAAATATTTTCCGTCGCCATTCAAATGTGTTAATCCAATGTCTCCCAGTGCCGATTTAATGGGGAAAAGAAATGTGAAAATGTATGCAAACAACAATGCCTTTTCGGAACGCCTTCTGTTACGTGTCTTCATTAAGGAAATGGACATTCACTTTTGTAGGCTGTTAGAGAAGAAGCATGTTAGCACACTCGAATAATTAGATCTTTTTTCCAAGAGAATAAAATTATATTTTCGTTTAACGTTTTAACAAACTACTACTTTATGTAATCGAATTATTATTTTGTTTTAAGAAAATATTTTTCTTTTAAGTAATAATTTGGTTTATGGTTCATGTTTTCAGCAAAATTCTGTTCATTCATAGTTTTAAATGCTCATTATGATTCTGAGTAAAGATACACAACGTAATTATTCAACAACCTGAAATATTAAGCAGCTGTGGTCAACTAGATGTATTGGCGCCAACCTTAAAAAGCAAATCGATAGAGGGAGTACAAAGAAGAGCAACCAAGTGCCTCCCAGACATGAGTTACCTCAGCTACAACCATAGACTGGAAAGACTCCAGCTACCAACATTAGACTTCAGAAGAGTTAGAGGAGACATGATATAACTATATAACAATTTTAAGTGAGTATACGACCAGGAATGCTGCAATGCAGTCGTGTTATGGGATGACGTCGCTCAACGACACAGCCGTCGGGTCAACTCAAAAAAGATATACCCAAAACGATCTTTAACCATGCTAAGGAAAAACTCTTTTTCAAAAAGATCGGCATCAACATGGAATAAACTACATGTATATGTTACTTCAGCAGAAAATGTTAAACATTTAAAACTGAACTAGACAACCACTTGAAAAACAGAGCTGCAGAGCTGCAATCATATAATTGTCAAATAGTATATATTATATGCATAATAATAGCGTGTATGTATTTTTTGTGTCTGATATTGAGGGCTTTATGGATAAGTCCTAAACCGGAAATAAAATTATCTTCTCCTATCTTATAAATGAAAGTGATAAGTTATATCATGTTTTATCTTGAAAAAAGATTTATTTTTTCGAAATCGAACAAATTAATATTTTAGAAATTTGCTTACATTAAATGATTAATCCTTTAAAAAATTTGGAAAAAAACATGTTTTAATATTTTCTTTATCGATGCCATATTATCCCTATACACAATATACACCTAACAGTTTGTTACATTTTGTAGCATTTCAATTATTGGCGTTTTGTTAAGAACTGACACAATACCGTTTTTCTGGTAAAAACATAAATGTATTATTTATGATTTGTTATAAACTTTATCACCCGATCTCATTATATAGCATTATACATGAAAGAGACAGTTTCAATCTTGCTTCCGCACCTTCTCTTTCACTCTCGAACTTATCAGCGCATAACCGTATGTTAAAAATGTTATTTATACCTGTATTCATATGACTTGGAACACTTTTGCGTTTGCATTTGTGCAAAATTATGTACAGTAATTTTGTAATTGTATGAAGCGAAACTTGTAAAAGTGCGAAAATTCCTCTTGTATGCTAATTCACGTAAATATACAATATTGGATATTAATGGAAAACATGCTGAATATGTAAAATGGTAATGTATGGCACTACATCATATCAATACCTGTTCCATAATTGCAGGTTGATTTTTCTGTATAAGATATCTTTGTAAGTATTAGGTAATTGGACTAAAAAGCTTTTTTTAGCACATAAAATTGAATATAAATTTGTTTGTTTAGACAAAAGCAAAAGTGCCCGTAGCAAAAT